>NC_136495.1:91146126-91148626 GCF_053919585.1 Euprymna scolopes | reverse complement strand
ATATATATATAAATATCCTATATATATATATATATATATATATAAATATCCTATATATATATATATGTATGTATATATATATATATCGTATATATGTATATATATATAAATATCCTATATATATTGATATAAATATCCTATATATATATATAAATGTCCTATATATATATATATATATGTATATATATATATATATATATATAAATATCCTATATATATATAAATACCCTATATATATATATATATAAATATCCTATATATATATATAAATATCCTATATATATATATATAAATATCCTATATATATATATATAAATATCCTATATATATATACATATGTATATATATATAAATATCCTGTATATATATATATATATATATATATATATATATATATATATATCCTATATATATATATAAATATATAAATATCCTATATATATATATATATATATATATATAAATATATAAATATCCTATATATATATATATATATATATGAATATAAAAATATCCTATATATATATATATATATAAATATCCTATATATATATATATATATAAATATCCTATATATATAAATATATATATATATAAATATCCTATATATATATATATATATATATATATATATAAATATCCTATATATATATATAAATATCTTATATATATATATATATATATAAATATCCTATATATATATATATATATATATATATCCTATATATATATATATATATATATATATATATATATACATATATATATCCTATATATATATCCTATATATATATATATATATCCTATATATATATATATATATATATCCTATATATATATATATCCTATATATATATATATCCTATATATATATATATCCTATATGTATATATATATCCTATATATATATTTATCCTGTATATATATATATCCTATATATATATATATATATATATATATATATATCCTATATATATATATATATATATATATATATATATATATATATATATATATATATCCTATATATATATATATATATATCCTATGTATATATATATATCCTATATATATATATATCCTATATATATATATCCTATATATATATATTTCCTATATATATATATATCCTATATATATATATATATATCCTATATATATATATTTATATATCCTATATATATATATATATATATATATATATATATCCTATATATATATATATCCTATATATATATATCCTATATATATATATCCTATATATATATATACTATATATATATATATATATATCCTATATATATATATATATATCCTATATATATATATCCTATATATATCCTATATATATATATCCTATATATATATATATATATATATATATATATATATATCCTATATATATATATATCCTATATATATATATCCTATATATATATATATCCTATATATATATATATATATATATATATATCCTATATATATATATCTATATCCTATATATATATATGTATATCCTATATATATATATCTATATCCTATATATATATATATCTATATCCTATATATATATATATATCCTATATATATATATCTATATCCTATATATATATATATCCTATATATATATATATATATCCTATATATATATATCCTATATATATATATATATCCTATATATATATATATATATATATATATATATATATATCCTATATATATATATCCTATATATATATATTTATATCCTATATATATATATATATATGCTATATATATATATCCTATATATATCCTATATATATATATATATCCTATATATATATATATATCCTATATATATCCTATATATATATCCTATATATATATATCCTATATATATATATATATATCCTATATATATATATATATCCTATATATATATATATATCCTATATATATGTATATATATATATATCCTATATATATATATATATAAAATATCCTATATATATATATATAAATATCCTTTATATATATATATACATATAAATATCCTATATATATATATATATAAATATCCTATATATATATTATATATATATATAAATATCCTATATATATATATATAAATATCCTATATATATATATATATAAATATCCTATATATATATATATATAAATATCCTATATATATATATATATATATATATATATATAAATATCCTATATGTATATATATATATAAATATCCTATATATATATAAATATCCTATATATATATAAATATCCTATATTATATATATATATATATATATATATATATATATATAAATATCCTATATATATATATATATATTAATATCCTATATATATATATATAAATATCCTATATATATATATATATATATATTAATATCCTATATATATATATATATATATATATATATATATATATATTAATATCCTATATATATATTTATATATATAAATATATATAAATATCCTATATATATATATA
>NC_136495.1:91002427-91144927 GCF_053919585.1 Euprymna scolopes | reverse complement strand
GTGTGTGTGTGTGTCGTGTGTGTTGTGAGTGTGTGTGTGTGAGTGTGTGTGTGGAGTGTGAGTGAGGTTGTGTGTGTGTGTGTGTGTGTGTGTGTGTGAGTGTGTGTGTGTGTGTGTTTGTGTGTGGTGTGTGTGTGTGTGTGTGTGTGTGTGTGTGGGTAGTGTGTGTGTGTGTGTGTGTGTGTGTGTGTGTGTGTGTGAGTGTGTGTGTGTGTGTGTGTGTGTGTGAGTGTGTGTGTGTGTTTGTGTGTGTGTGTGGTGTGTGAGTGTGTTGGTGTGTGTGTGTGTGTTTGTGGTGTGTGTGTGTGTGTGTGAGTGTGTGTGTGTGTGTAGTGTGTGGTGTGTGTGAGGTTTGTGTGTGTGTGTGGTGTGTGTGTGTGTGTGTGTGTGTGTGTGTTGTGTGTGTGTGTGTTGTGAGTGTTGTGTGTGTGTGTGTGTGTGTGTGTGTGTGTGTGTGTGTGTTGGTGTGTGTGTTTGTGTGTGTTGTGTGTGTGTGTTTGTGAGTGTGTGTGTGTGTGTGTGTGTGTGTGTGGTGTGTGTGTGTGTGTGTGTGTGTGTGTGTAGTGTGGTGTGTGTGTGTGTGTGTGTGTGTTGTGAGAGTGTGTGTGTTGTGTGAGTGTGTGTGTGAGTGTGTGTAGTGTGTGTGTTTGGTGTGTGTAGTGTTTGTGAGTGTGTGTTGTGTGTGTGCTGTGTGTTGTGTGTGTGTTGAGTGTGTGTGTGGTGTGTGTGTGTAGTAGTGTGTGTGTGTTGTGTGTGGGTGATGTGTGTTGGTGTGTGTTGTGTGTATGTGTGTGTGTGAGTGTGTGTGTGTTTGTGAAGTGTGTGTGTGTGTGTGAAGTGTGTGTGTGTTGTGTGAGTGTGTGTGTGTGTGTGTGTGTGTGTGTGTGTGTTTGTGAGTGTGTGTGTGTTGTGATAGTGAGTGTGTGTGTGTTGAGTGTGTGTGTGTGTGTGTGTGAGTGTGTGTGTGTTTGTGAGTGAGTGTGTGTTTGAGAGTGAGTGTGTGTGTGTGTGTGTGTGTGTGTGTGTGTGTGTGTTTGTGATTGTGTGTGTGAGTGTTGTGTGTTTGTGAAGTGTGTGTGTGTGTGTGTGTGTGTGAGTGTTTGTGTGTTTGTGAGAGTGTGTGTGTTTGTGTGTTGGGTGTTTGTGAGTGAGTGTGTGTGTGTGTGTGTGTGTTGTGTGTGTGTGTGTGTGTGTGTTGTGAAGTGTGTGTGGTGTGTGTGTGTGTGTTGTGAGTGTGTGTGTGTGTGTGTGTGAGTGTGTGTGAGTGTGTGTGTGTGTGTTGTGTGTTGAGTGTGGTGTAGTGTGTGTGTGGTGTGTGTGTGTGTGGAGTGTGGTGTGTGTGTGTTTGTGAGTGTGTGTGGTGTGAGTGTGTGTGTGTGTGTGTGGTGTGTGTGATGTGAGTGTGTGTGAGTGATGTGAGTGTGTGTGTGAGTGTGTGTGTGTGTGGTGTGTGTGTGTGTAGTGTGTGTGAGTGTGTGAGTGTGTGTGTGTGGGTGTGTGGTGTGAAGTGTGTGTGTGTGTGTGTGTGGTGTGTGGTGTGTGTGTGTGTGTGGTGATGTGGAGTGTGTGGTGTGGTGTGTGTGTGAGTGTGTGAGTGGTGTGTGTGTGTGAGGTGTGTGTGGAGTGTGTGTGTGTGAGTGTGTGTGTGTGTGTGAAGTGTGTGGAGTGTGAGTGTGTGTGTGTGTGAATGTGTGTGTGTGTGAAGTGTGTGTGTGAGTGTGTGTGAGTGTGTGTGTGTGTGTGAAGTGTGTGTGTGTGTGTGAAGGTGTGGAGTGTGTGTGTGTGTGAGTGTGTGGTGTGTGGTGTGTGTGAAGTGTGTGTGTGTGTGAAGTGTGTGTGAAGTGTGTGTGTGAGTGTGAAGGTGTGTGTGTGTGTGTGTGAAGTGTGTGTGTGAGTGTGTGTGTGTGAAGTGTGTGTGTGTGAAGAGAGAGTGTGTGTGTGTGTGTGTGACGTGTGTGTGTGTGTGTGTGAAGTGTGTGTGTGTGAGTGTGTGTGTGTGTGTGTGTGTGTGTGTGTGTGTGAGTGTGTGTCGATGAAGTGTGTGTGTGAGTGTAAGTGTTGTGTGTGAGGTGTGTGTCGTGTGTGTGAAGTGTGTGTGAGTGTGTGAAGGTGGTGTGGTGTGTGTGTGACGTGTGTGTGTGTGTGAGTGTGTGTGTGTGTGTGTGTGAAGTGTGTGTGTGTGTGTGTGTGTGAAGTGTGTGTGTGTGTGTGTGAAGTGTGTGTGTGTGTGTGTGGTGTGCTGTGTGATGTCGTGTGTGTGGTGTGTGTGTGTGTGGGTGTGTTGAAGTGTGTGTTGTGTGTGTGATGTGTAGTGTGTGTGAGTGTGAAGTGAGTGTGATAGATCCTATATATTGTGTGTGTGTGGTTTTATATATCCTATATATATATATATATATATATATATATCCTATATATATATATATCCTATATATATATATATATCCTATATATATATATATCCTATATGTATATATATATATATCCTATATATATATATATATATATCCTATATATATATATATATATATCCTATATATATATATATATATCCTATATATATATATATATCCTATATATATATATATATCCTATATATATATATATATCCTATATATATATATATATCCTATATATATATATATATATATATATATATCCTATATATTTATATATATATATATATATATATATCCTATATATTTATATATATATATATATATATATATATATATATAGGATATATATATAAATATCCTATATATATATTTATATATATCGCTGATATATATATATATATAAATATCCTATATATATATATATATATATATATATAGGATATGTTTTGATGATGGTGCATTATTTTTTTTTTTTGATTTTGTTTATGTTGTAAAATATTTTTTTAAAGCAAACGTATGCAGATTTTTATTTATGAATTTACCATGGTTTAGGCCCAGAAGTTTATTTGGATTTTTTCATATGTGCATTGAATTATTGCTGATTGGCCATGGAAATGACAATTGGGTGGTACTATACTGTGAAATTCATAATGGAAATCCACAGCTTAGTGATCCGTTAATTGAACCTTCTGTGGATAGAGTAATGATTCGTAACATTCAATTTCAATTATATACATTATTTCAAAAGTGAAATATACCAGAGGTGGAATTTGGTCTTAAAATGGAACATGAATACCATTTCTGGGGCATCTTTGTTTGTGTAAAGTACTTTGTTTATCAAAGTTCTGTTACTGACCGTAGTACAACCTGATGTTTTTTTTTCAAAACCTACTAATGTATTGGTCAAACCTGCGGTTGAATTTGTTTTGCATCCTCTCTGGTGATCGAATGTGATGTCCAATACCTTAGTTATTACTAAATCATCTTTTTTTTCTGTTCTGATTCTTTTTCTTAGTTGATTATGTGCCAAATTCTTTTTGCATTTTTTAATTAGTGTCCCGTATTTTGGCATGATACTTATATCCAGACCAGAGTTCCATGCAGTTGGTAAACCCGCTGATATTGAATTCTACAAAAGTGATGATACAGATAAAATAAAACCTTGTATAACATAATTACGTTGAGTCATGACATTTGTAATTGGTTTCTGTCGGTTATGTATGTGGTTATGTGAAAGTATCGCCATGTCTTACATGTTTCATGTCTTGCATTTCTCTTCAGTCATGCAAGTCGATCATCTCTACATCTATAGACAAGTTATCCACTGTAATGGTTCCCTAATTTGGGAGTTTATTAATCAGATGTATAAATATGCTGTAATTGTATTTAGGCAATTCTGCATCGGCACCAGTCGTAGGTTGAATTTCAGTGAAGCTTTTATTAGGTACTTTTGTAATACCTTCCAGGTTTCTGTAACTGATATTTTTGGTTAACCACTCTGTATAAAATATTTGTAATTGTGAATCTGGTATGTTTCACTCTGTATGACGTAGCAGATTGTATGGCTGCTTCCCATGTTGACAGAAAATAAGGCTCTACGTAATCTCCTAATTCTGGTTGTGCCCAACAGAAATGGTTAATATTATGTATACACATATCAATAGAACGAGCAGATTTTGTAAAATGCCAGTAACATTGTTCATATCTGTTGTTTTCACAATGTTTTTAAATCGTTTTATTCCATAATTTCTTATATCGTTTCCAGATTCTGGGGGCAGTTGTCCACTAATGTTATTGTTTCCTAAGTCTAACTCATCGACTGTTGACGCCAATTGGTCTGTACTATGTATCCCAGTATTAGAAGAAGAGCTAACCAAGGAGAGATTGCCCCTGAAAGTGGCGTTCAGTCCAAATGTGTGTTTAAGTCTAAGGGCTGACATACTTGCCACACCGAGAATTCCTGTATTCTGGCTGTTAATGTAGAATTGTTCATCAGCCTCCTCTGTGTTGATTGATTTGTTTCCATAAAGTTGTGTCACTTCTCAGCCCAATCTAATTTGTTTAGAGATGGAAGATACTTTAGTTTTTCTAAATTTGTACCTGGACCCAAAAAACGATAATATAGAACAGTAAATGTGATCTGCTTCCGCCTTCTTCACTGGATGGGTGGCATACTGAATGTAAGACGTTATTGTCATACTATTTATAAGAGTGTAACCAGATATGATGCAATAAGTATATTTAGGTATGGTGCACCGATAATTTTTTGTTTAATCAAAAGTATGGTGTATAGGAAAATTAGTATAGGTTACACTATTTTATTGACAACGTCGAAGGTATGGTGTATTATTATTACATATTATCAGCAGATGTGTGTGTGGGTATTCAATTTTATTAACAGATGCCTGCTAATAATATGTAATAATAATACACCATAACTAATAATAATGGCAAATTTGTACATTACAACCGTCAATTAAATCACTCCTCTAAAAATGATATTCTGCTTTTTTTTAAGTGATTATGTGCGAACATGTTAAAAAAATTTAAGGAAAGAAAACAAAACAAGTATTTTAGAATTTAGAGTGAGAAATCAGTTTCCTATATAAATTTAACATAAAATATTCATCATTTCTGAAACATTCTAAGATTGGCAAGGTTGTAACACCATGTGTAATTACTTAATATGTACCCTCCTTCCCAATAAACACACAGAATATCTTCCAGAGCAAAACAACAATGTTTTGATTAACTGTTCTAAAACTGTGTTAACTGTCTCAGAAATGAGAGCTAATTTTATGTTAAATTTATGTGTGAAACTAATCTCCCCACTCTAAATTCTTAAATAATTGTTTTTTTTTTCAGTGTTTTTACAAAAAAGGTACAATTTCATTTTTGAAGAAGGTGGGGGGGGGTAGTGGTGACTACCTAGATAATTCAAATATGGACAAAAATAAATAATTTTAAAAATGGAAAAAAAAAACATCGTTTCATATTTCATTTTTTTTATATAAATACTAGCATGGGTGCCCGGCGTTGCCTGGGTATTTGGAGATGTATGTTGAGCAAAAAAAAAAGAAGAAGAAGCGGTCAATTTTTTTAAACTTTGACCCCTATTATGATCCCTTAGAATTTATTGTTCTGGGCTCATATCAAGCTATTAAATTAGATCCATGTCCAAGGAACCTATATCTAAAATTTCAAGTGTGTGGACCGAAAATTGTTGGAGGAGTTTGGTAGAGTTCTCAAAGGTCAAATCGTTGAACTTTGACCCCTTAATCGCCAAATTTCTGGCCCAAAACCGATCACATCGATTTTCCCAAATACCCTGTATATCAAATTTCGAGTCTGTAGACTGAAAATTGACAGAGTTATTGCGTAGGGAAATGTACACACACACAAACACTTTCACTTTTATAGATATATAGATATTACATATTATATTAAATAATTATAAAAATTAAATATGAAACATTGTTTTTTTAATCATTTTTTTGGAAAAAAATGTTTTTATTGCAGTTTTAAACATTTTTCTGAACTTTGTAAAAATTGCATTCCTATGAAATTTAAATTGTAAAAATTGCATTCCTATGAAATTTAAATTGTAAAAATTGCATTCCTATGAAATTTAAATTGTAAAAATTGCTTGTTTTCTTTCTCCAGTTTGCAATTATAACTTTTGTGGAAAAAAAAAAGTATTATTAATCTGCATAGTTCAGGACGTAATGGAACAATCATATCCAATTTGAACACCAGCAAAGACCATCCTACCTTAACAAGGATCCTGTTAATAATTGAAGAATTCTAATTCCTTTTGTAACTCTTGTTCAGATATCTAAGAAATAGGTTTTCAGCAGATCAAGTAGCTAGGGTCATGGCTCATTACCTCTCTAAGATTCTTGCAATCAACAGAGTTGAATGTTGTAGTCAATGAAATACACAGTAGATACATACTGATAGGACCCACACTGTTCCAAAATCTGCCCAAGTAAAAAAAATCTGATTAGGGATAACCCAAACTTGCCAGCAGGAAGATTGGTTTGCTCGGGTTTTAAGGTATATTTGTGCTTGAAAACACCCGACGGAGGATAATTGAAGAGTTTGGATGCAGCATCAGATTTATTCCACAATAGTTGTTGCATGTATGGCAATCACTATTTTTGTAGAAAGGGAGAAGAATTGTGTTAGTCCAGTTCTAGGGGATTTTTTTAGAGCACCAAATACAGCAGAGTATTTGATGTAAACACCATGAGATTAGGACAGCACTTGTATATTTCTGCCATCCTTGCCAGCTGATTTGTTGGACCAGTCTTTTTATTACTTCTTAAACACATCTTTGGTTGGTGGGTCACAGTTGGCAGTATTGTGTGGGAGAGGTGTTGGTATAGTGGTACATGGTTCAGCAGTTTCTTAAAGTGCTTCTTCCAACATTTGGTGCGGTCTGTCAGCTGAGAAAGAGGTGTTCCATTTTTGTTTAGGGTACAGATGTCTTTAATTGAAATGATGTTGATAGAGACAATAGTCCAAAGCTGGAGTTATTTAATGTTTCTCGAATAGTTTTGTCATTGTATAATTTACAAATAAAAATGAAACAGAAAAGATAAAAATAATCATCAAAATTGCAAAGTCATTTTGACTAATCCTGTTCCATTTGACCTTCTAAACAATGAATATTTAAAAAAAATTGCACCTATCTTTCTTCTGACGTAATGCCACAAACGAATATATAAGTTTTGTGAGTGTCTCATGTAGTTTTTAACTTTACTGGCCACAAAGACAAACAACTTTCGTTTAGAAGATGTATGAGATGAAAACATATGTACAATATTCAGTAAAGAAAAAGAAATATTTGTATACCTGAAAAATTGTAGAAAAATTTAATTTTAGAAATTATATAATTGCATTTCTGATTTGTTTATTGAAATTGCTAATTTCATTTCAACATTCATGTTTTTCTTTTTTAATTTAAATAATGCATAAATATTCACTTCACTAGATACAATTAAAAGTCAGAAATTAAAATTAATGTTTAAAAAGTTACACAAATGCACAAAAACAGGAAAGAAAAAAAAAATAAATAAAAACTACAAAAATGAAATACTTTCAGAGAAATTTTATTTCTTTACTTGAAAATGATAAAATAAAATTTTAATCGTTCTATTAATCATCCCAAATAGGTTATCAAGTGATCAAAGCAAGAGAATTCCAATTGAAATTCAAGAAAAATCTAGAAATGTTTTTGCAATTTTTTTACATTATTTGTTTCATATCCCAGTATTTTTATTGCCTTCATTCAAAAGGTGAACAAAATAACAAATGTTACATCAAATGGTCCCAAACAAAGCAGCAGCATGCAATGCTTTTAAACAACATTGTCTGGAGAGACCCACACCATGGCCTGCCCATTCAACCATCTGTTCAACAATCAAATGTTGACAGGGGAAATATTACTGCAGAGTAGAATAAGATGGGTCTCTATCTCACTCTCTTATATCATATATACATATATATACACACACATATATATATATATACACATAATATATATATGATATAAATGTCATATATGTATATGACACTATCATGAATGAGATATATACATCGATATTACATCTATTTATATATATGTACATACATATATATAAATCAACAGTAGGTTTTTTAGAATGCATTACATAAAAAAAAACAACTGTGAGATGAACACAATGAGTCTTTGGTCATTCTGAGTTTTGAAATCAGTGATTCAGATTTGAAACATTTTTCAATCTGAACGATTTTCTGATGAGGGCAACAATTATGTGGGCTGTTGGAAAATAAGTTTGATTTATATTCATCGGTGGGTATTGGAAATTTGGCTGTCTCAAAGATCGAAGAAACAAGCTCTTTTCATATCTTTTTTCAATTATTTTTTAAATAGAAAATCATAAACAAATAAAATTAGAATCTCAATATTGAGTTTCTTAAGCTGCTTTGCTTGTGTAGATGTGGGTAGGAGCTAGTTTGGAAAATATAGTTATTAGAAAATGAAAATCAGTTTTGTAAATAAAAACTTAATTATGAATTATGCACACACACACACACACACACACGTGTGTGTGGTCAAAGAGACCACTTTAAGAGTCAAGGAGTGCTTTTAACGTTCAGACATGGAGGATACATATGTTACACTTTTCCAGCAAAAGAACTCAAAATAATGTAAAGACTTTCAATAAATACTGAACCATTATAATCTCCATAAAAATAAAGTAAACAACCTTTCTTTCATGTTTTGAGAGTTGCTATAATACACAATTTGCATTACCAGAATTATTACATTCTAATATTTTCTTCTAAAAAAATCCGAAAAAAATTTCTGCAGTGAAAAAGTTGGAAAATAAACCAGCAAAATAATTTTACATACTATATTTTTACTAATCAATAAATTTTTTAAAGTTTCTATTATTTGGAAAAAAATAAACAAAAGAAATTATATATATATATATATATATATATAATAATTTATTTCTTCAGTGGTGAAAAAAAACCCGGACTAGAGTGCTCAATGTGTAGCCAGAGCAGTATATAGGAAATTTATTGCTGTGAGTCCAGAATAAATTTACATACAATATGTAAATTTATTCTGGACTCACAGCAATAAATTTCATATATATATATATATATATATATATATATATATATATATAGAGAGAGAGAGAGAGAGAGAGATGTAATTGAAATGGAATGTTTTTATTTACTTCACCTACCCACAGTTATTGAATTCCTGTTTTAAGACAATGTCAATGGAATGTAGAAGAAATGTAAGTAAATAACTAGCAAATAACTAAATTTTCATATTATCTCAGTTTTTTTTTTTTTTAACTTTAATAAAAATAGAAATGAAGAAATATGTAAGGGGGATAACATTTTGAAATTCTAAAAATATTCTTTGCCTCGAAAATAAGTTCTCTAAATTTCTACTAATGTGAAGGATGGCATAGCAAAAATTACAGATTGCTCTTTATTGCTAAAATTAAGACAAAAGTTTGTGCTTTTTTTAATCTTTTTCTTATCTTGCAGTTGCCACAAATATTACTTGAACAACACATGCTGCTTTCAAGAGAATCAGATCTCTTCTTAGAAAGTAAGAATTAATTCTATAAACATTTTTCCTATACAATATAGACTTTGATTGCTAAAATTTTTAAACACTCATTGTGGATTGTTGGGCAATAGTGAAAATAACTTAAATATTGTGGAGAAAGATGAGTGCTAAATTCAAATAACATCTATAATAGAGCATAGAGTGTGAGCAATGTGTATTGGAAGCTATTCTAGCAGAGGATGTTAGCAAAAAGATGAAGCAGTTGGTGAATATAAAAAAATCAATTTCATTATTCAGCAGAAATAGTTTTTTTAGGAAATCTGTTTGCTCTTTTCAAAACTCAATACTTATTATCATTGGCAGTAGAATTAATATTTAGATCTTCCTTAAATCAGTATCAGTTTGAGAATGAATTACAAATCTTAACACATACTGTAAATAATATTACTTTTGTAATGTTTTAGAGTTAGTCAGTTTCTGTAACTATTTCTACAAATCAAAGGTTTTTTTTGTGAATCAGTAACTTAAATTTGTCGACATTCACCAACTTCTTCTCATGAATTTCCTACAAAGACTGATCAAGCACAATGATCCACTGCTAATGCCGAGACAAGTGTCAACCAGTCTTGCTTTCACCAGCAAACATTGTAGAGTTGTGCATCCTACTTTATTGCTCTGAGCCAAATTTTGGGTTGGCCACTATACTGCTTCTTCCAGCCCTGAAGTGGAATTGAATCCATTGATTCCCTCATGAATTTGCCTCATTGATGTTGAAGTGTATGACAAAACCAGCAAAGATGCACCATAAGAGAGCAGATTTGGCACCATATTTAAGACAAACTGCTGCTAACAAACAGAGGATGTGCCACAGACAATAGTGATCAACGACCTCCAGTCAACAAAGGTCTGCAGCTCTCACATCACATGAGGATGAGATGAATAGAAGCTTAATAACTCAGATCTTAATAATTTACGCAAGATATATTTGCTCTTCTTCAATTACAAATACGAAGGTAATGGAGAACACTGTTGAGTATAGCACTGGTATGTCTGGCCAAGCCGGTAAAGTAGGGATATGAATCTGTTTCTTATACTCCTTTTTCAAATATGGCTAAAGTAGTTACATTGATTGGATCAACTTTTATTTGGCAACCATGCATGTAGAATAACCACTGACTTCTATATCAGATCAGATGAAATATCAGACAAGTATCTGCACCCAATAAAAATCTGCTTGTTATTGTAATTAAAGTTCTGTAAAGTTATGGACCCTATAAAACACAGATAATCCACTAGCAGATAATCTATAAAATTACAAAGATAGGACTTTTCATTATCTACAGGGAAGA
This sequence comes from Euprymna scolopes, assembly GCF_053919585.1. NCBI lineage: Eukaryota > Metazoa > Mollusca > Cephalopoda > Sepiida > Sepiolidae > Euprymna > Euprymna scolopes. The sequence continues at coordinate 91,134,101 of NC_136495.1, read as the reverse complement.
CAAAATCCTATTCATGATTATATTCTATTAAGAGATGTGTTTAATTAACTAGTTGATGGCAGATAAGAGCATATCAAATGGAAAAGGGGTTTAAAGTAATCAAAAACTAAACATAAATTAGGCAAGATTTAAGATACTTTCTTCATAATATAGTTGAATGGATTTTCGTATATTTTAATAAGAACTAAATAATTGTGGCATACAAAGTTTTACATACACAACACACTAGAAATCAAATAAAAAATATATGAAATGAATATCAAAAATCTTTTTGAAATTCAATCGATATGTAAAACATGGGCAAATAAAACGCCTTTTAACAAATAACAAGATGAAATACGAAGCATGAAAATATAGCATTATAATTTCATAATTTGATAGGTGCCTTTTGTAGCAAGGAGCAAAGAGAAACCAAAATCAAGTCTAAACAGTATCTTTGCATTGTCAAAGGAAACAGGTCAATGTCTGATGCTTTAGACACTCCAGGCAGAGTTGGACATTATTTTTGTTCCTGCTTTTAGCATTCTTATGAACTAGGCCCCATTTTAAACTTGACCTTGTGCCATATACAGTGGTTGACTAGAAATATTCTAATGGCTTGAATGATAATAAAAAAGAATAAAGAATAGCATTCTGAATTTAACCATATAATTATATGCAAATTTAACCATATAATTATATGCAAATTTAACCATATAATTATATGCAAATTATAGCAAAAGCAAAACTACAATCTAAAACATTCTTAGACTATATTTATCAAATTTCTGATAAAGAAAAAAGAAACAGACAAAAAAAAATTCTATTAACTTAGAGAAATTAAATTTTCTTTAATGATTTAATATCTAGAGGGAAAGTTCATCAAACTAAAACTAAATTCCATTTCTTCCAAATTTTTAAATTTAATTCTAAAAAATTTCTATAACAAATGTAATAAATATGTTAGAAAAAGTACTTTAATAATTGCATATTTTTTGTCAATGGATTTAATAATTTTTGTCAATGGATTTAATAATTTTTGTCAATGGATTTAATAATTTTTGTCAATGGATTTAATAATTGCTAACAAATGTACTAAAAATAGAATTGATTTCGCTTTGATCTCATAGAACAAAAGGAAATCAGTTTTACCTAATTTTAATTACTGTATAAAAAATAAATAAAACATGAATGGAATCTTATTGGAATGTTAGGTTAGAGTTTCTGTGTACATTAAATGTCCATTGAATTTTAGAGTTTTTAGGAAATCTCTCAACAAAAAAAAATAAACAAACATTATAGAACTGCAAGTCATTTTAGTTGTAGACAATCCAGAAGATATTGACTCTGAACTTGAAGAGGTGAATTCCCCAAACTGGAAGAATGTACATGTTTCTTTTGCTGGAAATAAAATGGTCAGAAAAGAATATTACAAATATATTTTTAATACATTGGGGCATAAAAAATATATTTGTGCTTCTGATTGCATTTGATATGGCACTCTATTTGGTTCACCATTTTTTTGAGACTTCAGATGTGGATTAGGAGAAAGAAAAAGGAGGAATATCAAAGTGTAGGATCGGAGTTCTTTACTTCCACATTAAGTTGAATGCAAAGTTTCCAATTTCAAATCCTGCTAAAAATGCACACAATGACCATGTTAGGAATGACTTTATTCAGACTTTAATGTTTGCATGGAGAAAAAAAATAAAGTAAATAAACAAAAATTGCTAAAATTTGAGAAAGTAAAAATAAGACAAAAGAAAAATTGATTGTTAAGAAAAAAATATTTTCTGTCCTGCAATCAAGAATACATCTTTTTTCCCTTTACTTCTCAAAACAAAGAGAAACAAAAGAAAATATATCTACAAATAATAATAAAAAGGCTGGATTTCAACAAAATAACAAAAAAACAAAACAACAAAAAAAAAAAACAAATGTTTGATTGTTACAATATATGAAGCCAGGTAAGAAAAAAAAAAGGAGGAACGTTAAACTGAGTAGAACTTGATACAACGATGAGGCAGTATTCAACTGATTTTGCCATAGAAACTTATCAGAGGATACCTCAATCACCCCCTCCCACGACTTTTCAGCATAATGTCACACGAGAAAAGAAAAAAAAATCATATAAAAACACAAGATGAATGGTGAAATATATACAAATTAAAGTGATAATTTTTTTTCTCCATTTAAATATTCAACTGACATTTATCGTTTATTTGGATGGCAGGACTTAGTTGCCAAGAAAAAAAAAAAAAGCAAACAAAATGTACCAAAATATACACACACATCGCAGGGACTTGTAATTTTTTTTTTAATATCGGTTTGCAAAGAAAAATGATTATATTACACCGTTAATAAATGCTATGTCAACCATTTCAAATGGTGAATGCCCAATGGGAAAACATAGCCATGGTATTTGTATAACATCCAAGTGAAGAAATACACACTGTAATTCCTATTGAGCATTTTGTTAAACAAAAAAAAAAAAAAAAAAAAAAAAAAAAAAATGAAATTATAACAAATGTCAAAGGACGCAAGAAGCAATGTCTAGTTTTAAGGAGAAAATGAATAGAAAAAATATCTAGAAATGAAACAATGTGAATAATAAATAAAATGATACATGTAGAAATGAACAGAAAATTCACTTTTATTATTGTTTAAATGGAGGATTGGATTGGGAAAAACCTATTTCTAAGTTTTATTACACACATAAAAACGTGTGTATGCCAAATATTACATATGAAGTGTTTAAAAGGTTGTAACTAAAAAGTTGAAATTGACAATCACAAGTACTGGCAATGACACAAAATTATATAAATGTTGAGAGGGAAGGGTGGGACAGTAGTTTTTCTTTCTTTTTAATTCTTTCATTTTTGCTACAAAATGGCGGAATCTGTATTATTATTGAAATCAGGAAACAAATGTTAAAAAAACAAAGAACAAATAAAATGAATTGTTTTTTTATAGCTAAAATTTGAAAAGAAAAAAAAATAATATCAATAATAACTGCAAAAAGCAGAAAAAGTGTGCCCTAAGGAACATTAATTGTCAGCAAGTTCCATGTTTTCATGTGCAAGGCAGCATTTATAAATTTGGTGTTATTATCACAGGAGCTTGAAACTATTAATAAAAAGGAAAGTCGACATTTTAAAACACACCAAAGTCATTCTTTGTTTCTTTATACCAACTGACAGGAAAAATGTTATTTTTTTTAAATATGAAGACATTTCATGTAAAAAAAAAACAAAAAAAAAACATTTTTCTTTTATACTTTCTCTCATTATAATAATTTCTTCTGCCTTATTTTCATCATTATCTCACTAATTCTTAGCTAATGCTGACTTAAATTATATTTGCTTATTTGAAGATAAATGGATTACTTGTGAAAAACAGTTTGAATCATTAAGATAATTATTTTATAATTAAATATATAAATGAAAACACCTTGTTTATATATATATATATATATATGACTTTTAAGGATTTGAAAAGTAACCATAGCAATTATTTGGCTGTACTAAATCCCGATGCTTTAAATTTTGTGCCTTGTAAAAAATTAAATTTACACCAAGAGATACAGTTGTTTTTCCACACACACACTTAGATAAATTCCTTTCTTACAATAAATAGATTCTCTCATATCCCAACAAACTGTAACTTCTTAGAGTTAAATTATATTTATCCTGGCACTAATCTGACACAGGATGAGACCATTTTCAGAGAGAAATAAGAAATTGTGCTTTAGCACATCATCTTGCATTGCACTACGAATAAGATCCTCCAAGCAGTTTTTTTTTGTTGATTTTCAACAAAAAGACCTTGCATTACTTAGATTTCTTGTATAAATGCAAAATAAATGGTTTTCAATTTGTTTTATTAGAATTTCAACCAAAATCTTTAAGTATTTTGCATGTAGATATAAACAAATATGTAAATTTGTTTACAGTTTGAGAGTTGCAATAAGCTGTTGAGACATCATACTACAAGGATAATAATCTGTCTTATATGGACACACTGATAATTTTGATTTCAGGTGTCAGATAATTTTAACCCATATGATGTACTGATGTCTTTGCTACTTTAGACTATAAATAAATCCAGAGCTACTATAAACCAACAATTTCACACAAGAAATTAGAATTTACAAAATAAAAGTTTAGACTACCTTAGGCTTTGATTTGCAAAACGCAGTCATCTGTTTAAGTTTGTTTTTCTAAAATTGACAGAAAAAGAAATATAAAACAAGAAAATAGTGTTCAATTTGCAGATGCTAATCCACTAGCCATTTTTTGTTGTTGTTGTTGTTGTTGCTATTGTTCTTTGAAAATATGCAAGCATATGAAATGAGAAAAATGGAAGTTGAGAAATATACTGGCATTTCTCAGTTTGTGAGAAGAAAATGTTAGAAGCATCACCAGAGAAAAGGATGAGTTAAGTTTCAGAGCATTTCAATGATGCCCAGATTCAGCAGAAACAGACACATTTCTAATAAAAAGTGTCAGGTAATAGCAGCAGTGGTATTGCAACAATGGCAGCAGGTCAGATCAGATTCATCAGAGTCAATCAAAATGATCAGAAAACCCAGCTCACCTATCCAATTCTCCTCAGTCAAAAACAAAAAAGAATGAGAAACATTTGGATACAATTTCTTTCAATGAGCTCATCTTTCTCATCTTTCACTTCTAAAACTATTATATATTCTCAAACACAGTTTGGGTTACGCCAAGCAATATTTGTCTAAAAAATATCAAATTAGAACAATTGCTTTTAAAATAGGCCCCTTTTCTGATCAAGTGTAAATATGTTTTTGCATTTATCACACAAAACAAACATCAGCTTATCAGAAAAAGTATTTTAACATTAATATTTTTAAATAAAATTAGATTTAATAATTACAGGAATTTAGAAATATAAAAGCAATGTTAAAGAATTTTATGGTGATCTATCGGAAGAAATACATAAAAAGAAAAAGTACATTGTCCCATCAATATTCTTGGTAAACATAAAAGTTAGAAAAGTTTCTAAATATTGTAATATATTTTTAAATGTAAGATAAAGAAACCTACTTTCTTCAATTTAAAGGAAAAATATAAAATAACTTCAGAGTTAAAAACAAAAAATAGCTTCAAGCTTTTGTGAGTGATATGTTAAAATAGAACACCACACTCTTATTTCTTCTTTTTTTTGTAAAATTACATCAAGGGCATTCCAGCTTTACATATCTCTCTTTCAAAAAAAAAAATCTTTGAGAAAACAAAACAAAAAACTTTTTATATATAAAAAATCTTATCTTAAAAATAAAATTATATGAATAAAGACTATAATTTAAACATTTTTTTAAAAGTACAATTAAAAGTAGAATAATTATAAAATCATTGTACAAAACCCTTTACTGTGAATATAAATTAGTAAAGTTATGTTCATTTTTCTGCTTGTTTCTTTTTATTTGAGCTATGTCTTGTGAAAAACAAAACATACATATATATGAGTGCATTGTATGCCCCCTAGATTTTAAGCTGTTGTAGCTTTATTGCAGATGGTGAGAGATACAAGTTGTCACCAACATGGTTCATTTACAACAAGCTACAGATACTAGAATGACCTTGAGGTTATCACAAAAAAATGAATAAATTGGCACAACCCTTGCTGAATTTTTTTGTCGATAAAAAGTAAAAATGTCCAAGTAAGAGATTCCATTCTGTATTTTGTTACTCATTTGTTCCAACCACTTACAATAATTTGGAGAAAAAGCATTTGACTAATGAACTGTAAATATGCATAGGTTATCATTATATCACATAAATCTAAAGATTCTATTGTTAGCATTGGTTTCCCCAATAATTTTCTAGTCAGAATTCTTTCTAGAAAGACATTGGGTACTTATGGGTGGGACCACAAGAAGGTTGCCAACAGCCTAAGTGGAAGTGATTTTTGTGGAACAAAACACTCAGGTCATCACACCATGTTGTTAAGCATTAGACCACCATATGCATAGGTAAAATTTATAGATTCTAAATTTTGACATAGATTTAAATATACATTATATATATATATATATATATATATATATATATATATATATATATATAATCAAATCTAATGGCTACATTAAATTCCTCTTTATTTAAATAATGTTAATATCAAGTAAAAATATACATAACCTTGAAAATAATTTTTAAAAAGGAATAATAAAAAAAAAGATAGGTTCCTAAAATTTGTCTAGATAGGAAAAGCAATTTTTCGAAAGGCTGATATTCCTTAACATGTTAAGTCTGAGAAGTGGCCAAATGCTATTTTAAAAGTTTGCAAAATCTATAAAGATAGAAGAGATACATATAATGCAGAGATATTTTAATAAGATTATATTATTTCGTCAATTAAATTTAGAATAAGCATAATCTGAATACTGTTGAGATTTATGCTCTAACAAAGTTCATGGCTTCAGTTTGTATTAGCAATGCACCTTTTTAATTTGATACAATATGCATATGTAATTATTAGTTACATTAGCAAAGCAAATGCTGTTTTTGCCGCAAACAATTTGAAGTTGCCAGACAGGATGGAGATTTTCAAAGTAGATGAAAGAAATCAATAGATAAATGAAGAGCAACAAAAGGAACACTTTGGATATTGTCAGAGTGGGCCTACTGTTTACAGAAGGAATATTAGGGCAGGTGCACAAACAAGTTTTCAATTCAACTTCAAGTTTAAGCTATTCAACAAGCTGGAGAGACATGTGACTGTTATCTATATTGTTTTCATCTTCAAATTGTACGTATGCACAGCATTCTTTGTTTTAGGGAGAGAGGGGTTAGGGTTAATAATCATAATAGGCATTTTAAAAAAGAATGGTGTAAAATCCTATCAAAATTGGAAGAAAAGTCAAAATTGAATTGCAACATGCTTTTCTTTTTTGTAAAAAAAATGTTACTTTCCCAGAATTTATACAAAACTTAACACATACACTGAGCTGACATTTATATAAGACCAAAATGGAAAGGTAAAATAGTTTCCAATATGGTTTGATCATATATCATCTCAGAATATATATCCTGTTAAGTTTATCACAAATTGTGGCACACAGACTGAGTGGTTTTGTACATACACTTAGAGCATGAATATCTTAATATGACTTGGACATTTTCAGTACCACTCAAGCTGTGATACACAAATTGTTTGGGTTTAGTGAAAGCACGTTGTTAATGTTTTTTTTTCTCCTGTAAAACAAAGAAAAATAGTATGGATATTTCTGATAAAAAAATTAAGATGGTTTTCTTGTTCAAAAATAAAAAAAGCAGTCAACAATTTATCTTTAACAGTCCAAAATTATCTGGAAGACTTTTAAATATAAATTTTGGACAAGGAGTACATTAAAAAGGATAGAAAAAGAACCAAGTTATTACACAGTTGTATACAAAATGTTAATTAAATAACTGGGTTAAGATTAACGATAAAAATCGTCATAAGGTAGATACTATTCGAGACAATCTACCAACATGTTAGTATTTTAGGTAGGGTAGCAAAAAATATCAGAATCCGAGGTAGGTCCACTATGTTCTCATGCGAATGGCAATTTCTCAGCAGTTGTGGATTTGAACCATTATTCATGGATTTTGGTTACAAGAATTCTTTACACTAAAAACAAGATGAAAATAGTTCAGGACATTACTTTTCTTTCAACTGCTTTTTCCGTTTTTAATAAGTGAAAGTGGATACCATAAAAAATCTTGAACATCTCAACTTGAAACGAATAACAGGAAAAGTTTTTATCTTATGAAACTATCTTCACCAAATTTGCGTAAAGAAATTCTACAACTGTTCAAAAGAAAATCCTTAAAATATACATTTATATATATATATATATATATATATATATATATATATATATATATATATATATATATATATATATATATACACACACACACACAAAAGGAATTACCTATTTATATCTGATAATTTTTTATTGGATTATATGTTATTTTCTTGCAAAGTGTAATCCTGGAAGTATTTTAATCCACAAAACATACATCTGGACATGAAAATGTTGCTCTGCCTGCAGAACAGAATTTTAAAAAAGGAATCAGAGAACATTTTCTGAATCAAACACTGCTTCATGATTTGGCCATTTAACATATATTTAAATGTTTAATACTATATTATATACAAAAATCTATACACAATGCACACACACACACACACACACACATATAAAACAATAGTTTGTTCTTTCTCAAAACTGCTACCACAACTATTCAGCTGTTTTTGTTCATAAGAATGATTTCACTGAAAAAAAATACAAAGTAAACTATTACAGCTGTCACGGATTATCAATTATACAAACATATATATTATATATATATATATTTGTGTGTATATATAAATAAATATATATCATAAATATAAATATAAATAAATGTATATTAATATGCATATAAATATACATATATATAAATATATAATATATAAATATATATGCACCCAAATGTCTGTATATCTGTAATGAATTATAGTAATAGTAGTAGTAGTCAATAATTGTAACAGTCTAGAGAGAGAGAAAACAGAAAAGCCCAACCAAAAGAAAATAAAAGTTTCAGGGTGTGTGTGGGGGTGGGAGAGAGTAAAATAATTGAAGGGGGAGGGGGATGCTATATCGCAATAAATAAATAAGGGGAGGCAAACACCTCTCTCATAATCACTCCAACTTGTTCAATATTTAAACTCAAGTGACTGATATTTTTTTTTATTTCTTACCAAATCTTTCTCTTCCTTGGTTCCATTTTGTTTCATCTTTTTTTTTTTTTTTTTTTCCAAGAGGGAAAACTTTCCTTTTTTCTGCTTGGCAGAAGGTTTATGGGATTTGAGTCACATCAAAGTTGGATCTAAACAAGATTCGGGGTTAGTTTAGTACAAACAAAAAGGAGAATTCATAAAAAAAATTCCAAACCCACCATTTTGTCTCCATTCTTGCAAAGAGCAAAAGTATTTAAATTGAATCTTCTTTTCACCGGTAAAATAAGGTATTGCAATAAAAAATGTAAAAAAAAAAATAAAAATAAAAATAAATGAATAATGATGACAGTGATCATTTGGATTCCTCAAATCATATTCATGATTATTTTCTTGTTTTAAATACAAAAAATGAACGTTTTATCAATTTAATGATTGGATTCATTAAAATTTAATGATTGGATTCATTAAAATTTAATGATTGGATTCATTAAAATTTACAAAATGCTTTCTGATTTATGTTGTTATTACTTTCTGAAAACGGATTATTTTGTAAGTTTTCTCATTTTCTGTCAAAATTGTTATTTTAAGAAAAAATATAGAATTTAAAAATTATTAATTATATATTTTTACACACTAAAATCAAAAAGGTTTCAGCAAGATGTTGCAATGCTGCAACATATGCACAACAAAAGAATATTCACAGATAAAAGAAAAAATTTAGTTTAATTTAATAACATCTTCAAATAAATTAGCTGATCATCTTGCATGTTTCTGACTGGGTATCAACCATCAAGTTTGTGTGTGTGTGTGTGTGTGTGTGTGTGTGTGTGTGTGTAATATTGAATAAGCACGGAAATAAACCAGTGAAAATAAAGTCGGAAACATCAATTTCCATCAAATGAGAATAGTCGTATGAACTGACTGATATATCTTTGTTCTGCTTTATACATGTGTTTTTGTCTTTGTTTTCACTACTGTTTCATGCTTATCCAATATTCCACATATTAGTATTCCATTTTCTATGAAATTGTCATTCCATTCCTATTTATGTGTGCGTGCGTGCATGCGTAGGACTCTCTCTGGGAGTTCCATTGGTTACTTTCTTTATATATCTGTATTATTTACTGTAAATGTTTTTCATGAAATAAATCGATGTAAGGTTTAATAAGATTAGCAAAATAGTCTCCTTCTTCTTCCATAATATTTTATTGTAGCCTATGTCTCTTTATTGAATCTATTAAAAACAATAAATATTCTTCTTAATATAAAATTGTTAGCTAACTTCAAATCTCAGTTTTTACATTTATTTAAAATTGTAAAAATTAAATGTGTATTAAAAATGCAAAAAGTAATTTTTAAAATGGAATTTGATTCTGCAACAGCTCATTCTGAAATGCTTAAAATTGGAATTTTTACCTTAATTTTCTTGCATATTTCTTATGCTTTTGGATTATCCCATAAAGAATGGGTGTAGAAGATTATGCGTGCAAAAATGTGAATAAGTAAATTGTTATACATGTATTCAAGATAAATATATATATAATCAGTAATCGTGACTTCCTGCACTGATGATTCCCAAAAGGATGAAGCACTAGTGTCTGCAAGTATTTAAAAATTATTATAGTTATATATATATATATATATATATATATATATATATATATATATATATACACACACACATCACCTTTTTTAACTAGAGCAGCTAAGCATAATTTGAAAATGAATAACTGAATCACAAGTGAAAAGAAGAGAAACAATCTAGTGGGAGACGGAATAATCCATTCCTAATGGTTCCTTGAGAATTTCCACTGCTTTGGATGTGACTTGCTTGATGGGATTGATACATGTAAGTTTCAACATTTTTTTTTTCTTTTTCTATTTAATTTAGTTACACAAAGTTTCTTTTCTAAGTTAAAAAAGACAAAAAAGTTAAACATTTTTCAAATCAAACTCAAGAGAACCTTACACATGTTTTATCATAATTAGCTCATCATTTAAGATGGCTAAATTACATATGCATTTACATATTGTAAAATAATCCAAAAATTAAATAAATCATACACAGTAAAAAGAAAAAAGAAAACAAATAACAATTTTACAGAAAACATAAAAAAAAATAATCAAAAGAAAAAAAATGTTTTTACAATTGGATCAATTATTTACGATATGTTTAATAAACATAAAAAAGAAGACATGGAATAATATGTCTGACATGAATAACAATAGAAATGAAAACAGTTATCTCCTTTTTTCCTTGGTTTTGATGAAACTCTTACAAATATATTGAAAAGGTTTTGTTATATAATTCTAACCTTTCCAAGTGGTTTCTTGCCAGAGAATGGCCAAATGTTATTTCATAAATCACCTTGTATACAAACTTAACAGTCACAGTTGATAAATTTGTTTCAATATTTTACATGAGAAGTTATTGCTTGTACAGTATTAGATCTGTTCAAGAATGGCAACTACATTGGCTACCAGACAGTAACTTCTCACAATTCAAAAAATAGTATCAAACGATGTTGACATTTTTTCATAGATTGCAATAATCTGCAACTATAGTGAGTAATTCATTTTCAATTTGATAAATATTTATAATTCTTTGAACACATTCAAAGACTAATATAAAGTTAGAGAGTAAAGTCTCTCTGATAATAACCCCTACTAAACTGCAATAATTTCACTCATACAGACATCATTTATTGTGTGAGATTTTTCTGTGTCAGGTTTGGTCGTTTAAGTTGGCAGAAAACATGAACAATAAATGAGATCTTTTCCGACATCTCACAAAATATGATAGTTGAGTTCTTAGCCAGATTAAATCTTGCATTATAGCGTGGAATAAATGGACAGCTTTATAATCTTATCTCAATAGATTTCTGCTACCAAGTGTTTGAGTCAGGCTTATTGGGAAAACTCAACAATCCATGTTATGATTATGTACTAACAATCTTCACAAATCATTCAGTGGCATTCCAATTGTAGATGTTGATAGGACACTCTTGAGAAGGAAGGAGTGAAAAGAATTCCACACATCTCCCTTCAGTTATAGCACTGGATACTTTATAGAATTTAGGAAATTAAAATTTTTAGAGTAAGTTGATTGAAAATTGTTTTATCAGATTAAAAAATATATATGCATATATCAGAAGGGGGAGTACCCAAATAATTTAGTTGCAACAGAGGTGATGTACCAGAAAGAAAATATCCTGAATTCATTTCAGCAAAATAAATTTTCTATTTCTGATGCAGTAAAAATCACATGATTTGATAAAGTGCACTAAAAACATAAGATCATCTGAATCTGGCTGTCACTCATTGACAAATATCAAATGCAAAAAGGGTCACACAAGGAAACCATTAAAAGATTGACTGAATCTAAGAATGGATTCATGCGAAAATTTGCAATTGTCAATTATTCTGATCACCCAGGAATGTTTGCAGTTAAGTGAAAGGGGGTTTGAAACAGTACTGTTTAATATTTTGATCTAGCGTAACCATTTTCAGCTAATATGAATCAATAGCCAACTAATCACACTCTGCACAGAATTTTAAATAAACTTTTCTTTTTCTTCTGCTAAGCTAAACGTTGTGGCTTGTCACTAATTAGTATTTCTACCCATCTATCAAACAAATACTGTGTTTTGCATAACTATATAACGTAAAGAAAACACAGTATGTGATCCCATGTTTTTCAAGTCGAGCAGATGTTTATACTTTTCAGATGTTGCAAGCGCACAAATTGACAATTGACACCAATAACTTCTTTCAACTTTGAACCAGAGGAGCACCATTATTTGTCTGAGATACCTACACCCTTTAGATATTGTCTGTTTTACAAATACCCAAATATACAGACGATGGGGGTGGGGGTATAATAAAAGGTTTGCCCAAGATTTTAGATGGTGTCTCTTTCGGACCAAAGGAAACCATATTAGTATGATTATAGAAAGAGCAACAAAAGTGTTTAGCAGTAGTAGTAATAGTGCCACATAGTTCCCCAACAAAATGGCTGATATCATCAACCAATGAAATTCATACAGTAATTCAATTAGTAATTAAGAATGTAATCAGTTGGCATTTAGTTGCTTCTAAAACCGAGATCAAAAAGTGTTAAAGAAAACAATCTGACCGCTCTAGGTTCACATTACCCATTTGGGTGGGGGAAATCAGGTAGGGTGATCATCCTGTACTGAGCAGCAGATTAACAATGTGACAAGAATTTCTTAACACTTTTTTCCCTTTTCATATTACAGAATTTTGGAGAAGAAATTTACAGGTAAGTAAACAATATTTTTTCTTACCTTTTACAGATTTTTTTTCACTTTATTGTCAGACTTGAATATGCATTTTTATGTGAAATATTCACAATGAACTTTTTGTCAAGAGAGAATTTCATTTTTAGAGAGCTCAGTCACCAGATAACTTCTTTAGGGTTTTCTTTTTTGTACTGAAAAAAAGTTTTATATGGCAGAACAAAATGACCTTTTAATCTGTTTGATTTCAAGTCAACATTATTAAATAATGAGACAGATTCAGAACTTTTGAGTCAATGGGTCAGCTAGAGTTTGTGTTTTTTTTAAGAAACCCATAAAGAACTGAATAAGATTATGCCTTGAAATAATACCAATTTATAAGGCCATTAGGAAAAAATAAAAACCTGCCAGTTTCTAAGAAAAATTGAAAAAGAAAAAAAAAAAAAAAAAAGTTAAAAATGGTTACTATTTAATGGTTTAAAATGTAGTATCATTTAATGAATATGTTAGAATATTCTTTTAAAATAACAAAAAAAAGTACAATTAGATGAAGTTATTCAAGTGACAGTGAAGAGTTATATTTATTTTTTAAATGTAAGAAAAAGGGTGAGAGAACAAGATTGGCAGGGGAAGTGCACCCAATTATCTAATGGTTACTTGACTGCATACTGATATTAAAACAAATAGAAGCTATATACATGCATTGGTAAAATCGTTGTAGCATAATGTTGAGTGCAAAAGATGTATTCTATATTTTCTTTTAGAACAAAAAGATTAGAGATATTTTATTTTTTATTATGTCAACAGTGTTCCTTCAGACAAAATACACTTTGGAAATCAACAATTTTTTCTTGGTTATTGTCATAATCGGAGGAACAGCGATGGCCATGTTGTTTTGAACTCTAAAGATTTTTTTCATTAATATAACAACCCTAGCATATATAGAAATACAGACATACATTTTTACATATATATATATATACATATACATCTACATACATACATACATAAATACATACATACAGATATATACATATGCATAAATACATAAAGATATGCATATATATAAATACATACTTGTTAATACATACATATATAAATACTTACATACATATATATATATTAATACATACATACATATATATATATATATATATATTAATAACTACATATATAAATACTTACATACATATATATATATATATTAATAAATACATATATAAATACTTACATACATATATATATATATTAATAAATACATATATACATACTTACATACATATATATATATTAATAAATACATATATAAATACTTACATACATATATATATATAAATACTTACATACATATATAGATATTAATACATACATATATAAATACTTACATACATATATATATACTAATACATACATATATATATATATATACTAATACATACATATATATATATATATATACTAATACATACATATATATATATATATACTAATACATACATATATATATATATATACTAATACATACATATATATATATATATATATATATATACTAATACATACATATATATATATATATATACTAATACATACATATATATATATATATATACTAATACATACATATATATATATATATACTAATACATACATATATATACTAATACATACATATATATATATATATATATATATATATATATATATACTAATACATACATATATAAATACTTACATACTTATATATATATATATTAATACATACATATATAAATACTTACATACTTATATATATATATTAATACATACATATATAAATACTTACATACTTATATATATATATATATTAATACATACATATATAAATACTTACATACTTATATATATATATTAATACATACATATATCTATTAATACATACATATATAAATACTTACATATAGATATATATATATATCAATACATACATATATATCAATACATACATACATATATATATCAATACATACATACATATATATATCAATACATACATATATATATATCAATACATACATACATATATATATCAATACATACATACATATATATATCAATACATATATATATATATATATATCAATACATACACACATATATATATATCAATACATACACACATATATATATCAATACATATATATATATATATATCAATACATACATATATATCAATACATACACACACATATATATATATATATCAATATATATATATCAATACATACACATATATATACATATATCAATATATATATATATATATCAATACATACAAATATATATATCAATACATACATATATATATATATCAATATATATATCTATCTATATCAATACATATATATCAATACATATATATATATATCAATACATATGTATATATATCAATATGTATATATCAATATGTATATGTATATATACATATATATATATATATCAATACATACATATATATCAATACATACATATATATATATATCAATAAATACATACATATATATATCAATACATACATAGATATATATATCAATACATATACATAAATATATATCAATACATACATATATATAAATACCCACACACACATATATATATACACACATACATATATATGTAAATACATGCATACATATATTTATATATATGTAAATACATGCATATATGTAAATACATACATACATATATAAATATATATGTAAATACATACATATATATATAAATACATACAGTTATATAAATACATATATACACATATATATAAATACATATATATCAATATATTCATATACATATATATATATTAATACATTCCTATATATATATATATTAATACATTCCTATATATATATATATTAATACATTCCTATATATACATATTAATACATTCCTATCTATTCATATATTAATACATTCCTATATATACATATATTAATACATTCCTATATATATACATATATTAATACATTCCTATATATATACATATATTAATACATTCCTATATATACATATATATATATATATATTAATACATTCCTATATATACATATATATATTAATATATTCCTATATATACATATATATATTAATACATTCCTATATATATATATATATATATATTAATACATTCCTATATATACATATATATATTAATACATTCCTATATATATATATATTAATACATTCCTATATATACATATATATATTAATACATTCCTATATATACATATATATTAATATTCATATATATATATATATATATATATATATATATATATTGATACATTCATATATATATATATATTGATACATTCATATATATATATATATTGATACATTCATATATATATATATATTGATACATTCATATATATATATATATATATTGATACATTCATATATATATATATATATATTGATACATTCATATATATATATATATATTGATACATTCATATATATATATATATATATTGATACATTCATATATATATATTGATACATTCATATATATATATTGATACATTCATATATATATATATATATTGATACATTCATATATATATATATATATATTGATACATTCATATATATATATATATATATATATATATATATATGAATACATTCACACACACACATATATATATATGAATACGTTCACATATATATATATATATATATATATGAATACATTCACATATATATATATATATATATATATATATGAATACATTCACATATATATATATATATGAATACATTCACATATATATATATGAATACATTCACACACATATATATATATATATATATATGAATACATTCACACACACACACATATATATATATATATATATATATATATATATATGTGTGAATACATTCACACACACATATATATATATATATATATATGAATACATTCACACATATATATATATATATGAATACATTAACACACATATATATATATGAATACATTCACACATATATATATATATATGAATACATTCACACATATTATATATATATATGAATACATTCACACATATTATATATATATATGAATACATTCACACATATTATATATATATATGAATACATTCACACATATACATATATATATATGAATACATTCACATATATATATATATAAATACATTCACATGTATATATATATATGAATACATTCATATATATATATATAAATGCATTCACATATATATATATATGAATACACTCACATATATATATATATATGAATACACTCACATATATATAAATGCATTCACACATATATATATATATAAATACATTCATATATATATATATATATATATATATATATATGAATACAGTCATATATATATGTATATATATTAATACATATATAGATATGTTATACATCTACACACACACATATATATATTAAATATACATACACATATATATGTATATATATACATATATAAACATACACACACATATATATTAATACATACATATATACACATTCAGACATACATAGATGTATATATATATATATATATATATATATATACATATGTAAACATAGATATACATATATACACATAAATATACATATATACACATGTATACATACACACATACACATATATACACACATACATACATATATACACATACTTATATATATACACATACATACATATATATATACACATACATACATACATATATACATACACATACATACATATATACATACATCATACATATATATATATATACACACATATATTAAAAGATTTTTATGGGTACAATATTTTTAAGAACACCGAACGTAGTATAATAATTAATTACTGAGTTTTTTAAACCATTAAAAAGAAAATTTCAAAAAGACAAAAACACCCTTCTAAAAAAAAAAAAACCATCAGTAATCTATTATGGCACGACGTTCGGTGCTCTTTTAAAGTAATACACATGCATATATATATACACATACATATATATGCACATACATATATATATGTAGACATATATAAATGCATATGCATATATATGTGCATATATATATACATACATATATGAATATATATATATACATATATGAAAACAAATACATACATGAATATAAATACATACATATATGAAAACAAATACATACATGAATATAAATACATACATATATGAATATATATACATATACATATATGAATATATATACATATACATATATATACAGGAATATATATACACATATATATACATAGATATATGTACATGCATAGACACACATATATATATATACATATAGATATATACATATATATACACAAATATACATATATATATACACACATAATTACACATATATGCATATTTATATATATATATATACACATATATATAAATATATGTACACACACATATTTATATATATATTTATATGTACATACATGTGTATATACACCTATGCATGTAAAGTATCATACATCTACATTTATATATTATATATATCTATATATTTGTACATAAATACATACACACACACATATATATATATATATATATATATATATAAACATACATATGTTCATATATATATATATATATATATATATAATATACATATATTCATACACGTGGAATCACCTGTTTCTTCACTCTATTCCCTCTGCTTCACTTTTTGTTATCAAGTAAGATCTTTGACTTACTTGCAGTTTCACCAAATACTTTTGCAAGCAAAATCTGATCTCGCATTTTGCTAATTCCTACCCTCTGATGAGAAGGAAAGTATTTCTTTGAAACTTTGCAAATGAAGGACTATCCACTTATTTAGTGTTTCCTTTTCAAATTAAATGTGTTTTTAACTGTTTTTCAAAGTGTTTTTTAGCATGTATTATCAACTATTTGTTCTTATTATATTCATACATATATATAAACATACATATATTCATACATATATATATATAAACATACATATATTCATACATATATATATATATATATATATAAATATAAACACATACATATATATACATACATTCGTATGCATATATATACACACATACATATATATATATACATACATATGTTTATATATACATACATGCGTATATATATATATATATATATACATGTATATATACATATATACATACATATACACATACATGCATACTTACATATATAAATATCTAAAAACAAAGCTGTGTGTATAAATTCGTATATAATCATAAAAAAACAAACAAGTACATAAACCTTATTCACCATCTAATTGCAGGTTAATTTTTTCTTGATATTTTGCAATTTGTTGTATATACATATTAACATTTAGAATTCTTTTTCGAATGTTCTTTATATATCCACTATTGACATTAGTACTGACTCAAATCAGTGGACTCAATGACATGAATGATTGCCACCAAATTTGTTTAATGACACTTTGGTAGTACTTAATATCTGTCCCATCAAAGTAAAATTTAGATGATTATCACCAAAGCATTACTTGACAGCAGATAAACAACTACCTATTTCTTAAATATCACATGCAATAAATTTAATAAGAACACTAATGCATACTTATCACAATCGATATAGGGTAAGAAATACACTTGATTTCACCAAGTTTTTAATGAAAAACATAGGTCAAAGAAGTATTACAGTTACTATGATCGATCAAGTAGGATGAGTAAATTGATATTCTATTATGTATTTTACAAAGACACGAATGCACTGCATTGTGAAAGATTTATAAGGTTTTAAGTAGCTGCTCTCTAACTTGATGGTTAATAAAAGTAATGGTTTAACAAGAGGAAAAAAAACTACCCAACTTTAGTATTATGAACAAATTATATACACACACACACATACATACATATATATATATATATATATATATATTAATGAAAACAAAGGGATGTAGAGTTTACCTGATATACACAGTAGTAAACCTCAAACTAATATAAATAACAGTATTTATATATAGAAAATGTAATCCCAACCGAAATAAAAAAGCTCAATACGCAATAGAGAGTAGAGCTTATTATAAGAGAAAGAAAATAAAAACTGTAAATTGAAATTTACAATAAAAAATTATTGTTCGACTGAATACTCCAAAAAACAATTTACAAAGTACTTATTCCGCTGAATTTCAAAGAATGCTATCCTTGTTATTCTTCTCATCAGGGATATAAAGAAATCAGCAAATTATATTTGTAGCAATGCTAGAATTTGCTAGTTATAACTACAATAAATTGCGGTTTCACTTAATGCCATAACTAGCAGATTCTAGCATTGCCACAAATATAATTTGCTGATTTCTTCATATCCTCTGATGAGAAGAATAAGAATAGCATTCTTTGAAACTCTGCGGAATAAGGACTTTGTAAATTGTTTTTTGGAGTATTCAGTCGAACAATAAATTTTGATTGTAAGGTTCAACTTATAGTTTTAATTTTCTTTCTCTTATATATATATATATATATATATATATATATATATATATATATATATATATATATGGCAAGAAAGCAGTTAGTTGAATACTGGCGGTGTAATAGATCTGATTGGTATAGGAGCAAAAAGTAGCTAAGTGTTTGAGAGAAACTTATTATGAAAATACTTTTTCTTCTTTCACATTCACAAATTGTAGAAATTAAAGAAAAAAAAATATTATGTCCATTATATCTCAGAAACAATTTTTGTTTTTAACACTGAATTCACAGTTCAAAATCCTCCCTTTAATTTTTTTGGAATCAATAACCAAAGAACAAACTATTGCTTACCAAGTATATTTCCATGTCTGCAGTGACCCATTTTAAGTTTCATGTGTAAGAATATTATCACAGGTTGTAATCCATATATATATATATATATATATATATATATATATATATATATATATATATATATATATATAGGCTTCCTTTTTAATTCAACATTCCAATATTAGTAAGATCTAGATTAGAAACATTCACTAATAAGTACCTACGAATCCAATAATGCTGAGGGAAAACATTCTCCATTCAACTTCAAGCTAACTGAAAAGAAAGAGCAGATGTATTACAGACATCCCATATCTTTTAATGTCCAACTGCTACAGGAACATTTACTGATAGAGATGAAAGTTGGTCATTGACAGTAGTGCTGAAACATACAATATTCCTATTCACTACAATATCTAAATCTAATCTAAATGATGAAAATATTTCCTTTTAGAATGCAAATAAAATATCAATAAAAAACTGTTAAAATAATATTAGTTAAACATGTATGAGTTGAATATGGACAGTTCTTCAAATGTCACAATAGAAAATAAATAGCAAATTGTTAAAATAGAACATTAACAAAAACACCCCAAGCAAGGCTAGAAAATTAATAGTTTTGTTAGAAAGTTGAATAAAAATTTGCTTTACAGAAAAAGCTAATATAAATAACAAATTACACCCTGATATTTAGTAATAGTAGTATTTATAATGATTGAAAAATGGCATTCATTTAAGTAATGTAGTGGAATTATTAATGTCTGTCTACCATAATTTTTTCTCAAGATTAATAAAATATTTTAATCTTGTAATTGTTTTCATGATCTTTTTATGATAAAAAAAGTTCTCGATGTTTTTATTTCTACTAATTAAAAAAATACATAAAATTAATAGAAACTGAAATCTAAACAACATGATTCAACTTTTCCTAAATTCAATCATACTCACTCATGACTTACGAAAAAAATAAAAGCAGCAGCAGTAACTTAACACATTGTTACACCTTCAAGGTCAAGATTAAAGGCAACGTTGGATATACAGATATAGCGATTAATAGAGATGCAATGTCTGCAAATGCAAATGGTTTTGTTATGAAAGAAAATGTCAACATTTCCAATAAGAATAATACTCAACAACATTTCAGTTAGCTTTTCGAATGAGAGTGAAAGCAAAAAGCTTCCGTTAATTCAAACTGGAAATGAGTTTCAGTTTTTAATCTTTCACACTGCAATGTTCTCAATTCATTTTTAGTTTAGCAATTGATGTGGAGGAGAATGAACTCAACCATGTGAGACAATTTCATTGACGTTTTTTCAGTACTTCTTTTTGTTAATTTTTAATTTTTTCATTTCTCTCCCCATCTTCCCTAAAAAAGGAAAATAAGAAAGATGAGGGGAGTAAGAATGTATGAGATACAGAGAGAATTTCAAGTTAAGCTGTCACACAGCACCCGTGACATTTAACATTTACAGTTAATGTAGTCCTAAAACCAGAGATATATGTTGACCTATTAGATTAGCACATACAACATGAAGCATTTTTAAAGAAAACCCTTATGATTTTTGGAGGAGGAGGAAGAGGAGAAGCATGCAAGGGAACAAATTTAGGAGAGTAAAAAATAAAAGGTAGTCTGTTTTTGAATTTTTGGGGACTTTTTTGTAAAAAAAGATTGAGAAATTTTCCTAGAGAAACAAGAAGTTGGAAATAGAAGATAAAAACATACTTATCAATTTTGAATCAGGCATACAATCACTAAATACTGCAAGGGAAACAGTGTCTACAGTGGAAATATCAAATAGAGAAACTTACAAGTGTGTGAAACAGAAGTGAAAAATGTAAATGGTCAAATGTTCATCGCATTTTCCATAGTTATCTTACAAAATTGTCCATGTGGATTGGCAGGGAAGAAGAGGGTCTATATATGCTCTACATACACTCAGGGTTAGGATTAGTCATAGTAAGTTGAAAAACTTTTGTAGCAGAGCATAAAAGGGGGGGGTGTTGATGAAAAAGTGAACATTTCTGCATCAGAATCTAATCAAGTAAAGATATCTTTTATTGTCAGTAGATTTATTACCAACTTTTTCTCTCGTTCAGATAAGACAAAGATAGGATTTTTGGAAGGGTATTTTTTCCCCTTTCATTTTCAGTTACGATGATTATTTAACCTCAGCACATTCGCATGTATATATAGTGGGTGAGGGTTAGGGTACACAGGGATATAATCAGGGACATATACGATTCAGGAAGAATTTGATTGAAAAAGAGGGAAAAAGATACATGTGTACAGATATATAAGCAAGTTCTAACTGTAATCTTTGGATGATTTTGACATCCAGAAGAAAGATTGTGCAATAGGATGATAATATCTCAGTTGGTACACCTTATATAATCAAGCAACATATAACATAGAAATTGCATTTTTTAAATAAAAATGCAAAACTAAATTGAGTAGAGAAATTTGAAAACAATAAGAGCAAAGAGAAAGAAACATAAAATGGGAAAGAACACCATTCTGTTCAAGACAGAGAGTGAGCAGAATTACTCGACTGCTACTTTCTACCATCTAGATATAGAAAACGATTAGATGTAAAATACATTAAAAAAAAAATGGATTTGGACAAACTTGAAATGTTAAAGACTAGAAGTGAAAGGAGCCTTTGGCAATTAATGTTTTCTTTACACTAACATTTTCTCAAGGATTTGAAAAAACACAAACAGAAAGCATATTAATTCTCCCGCTTATTTTCTTTTGGCCAGCAGTAACTGAATTCATATTTTTTTGTGTCAAATGATGAGTTATGTTCAAGGCAGAGACAGGCAGAAAACCTTTCATTAAACACTGGTTGACAATATTACAATGAGCTATAATTTTAGATGAAGAGGATAACAGTTTGGACCATCAATATTAATAACACAGATGACATTAAAAAATAGTTTTTTGGCATGTAATGATTCACAAAAGAAGCTTTTATATCTCTCTAAGCTTCTTCATTAAATTTTTTTTAAAAACAGTTTTCTCTAGTAAGCATAGCGAAGACTTTAAAAAGCGTTTTTACAAATGTGTGTATGCGTGTATTTTTGTTAAGGAGAGGTGAGGGCAGTTGTCATTGATTCTATTATCTGAAGAACACATACATGGAACAAGATTGATATAAAGATAAAAGATGATATTATGCACAGCCACAAGAGTTATAAGACAACAAGAGGATTTTTGTTGGAGGTGATTGGTGGGGGGAGCAAAACACAAACAAATGGATCTCCAGAGATTGACACATCAATAGAGAGCTCAATTGTAGATGCCAACCAGCAAGTGCAATGCAGATAGGAAAAGAAAAAAGAAAGACCATTTCAGTTCACAGATAGTATACTTTGAAAAATTTCATTCAACAGAAATTTTATATTATTTATTTTTCTTATATTTTCCAAGTAAAGTTTGCTGATATTATGGAAAATATTTTAAATCAAATAAAAAAAATATTTACTTTTCATAATTAGCAGGAGACATAAATCTTTGTTAAAAAAATGAGTGTGCTTAATAGTATTAATAAAAATATTGCATAAATAGAAAAATCTTTTGTTTATTGTTCTATAAAAAAGTGTCAACATTATGTCACTACTAATATATAGTAATGGAATCTTGAAAAAAAATTTAAGAAATTTTGCTGTTAAAAAATTCCTTGAGATTTTTTTTTAGTTTCAAAATGATGTGATTGGTTATTGAATAGTTTGGAACATTTTTGGACAGAAAAAGAAAAACCGAGCACACAACTATTTGGGAGATACAAGTATGAGCCATCACCTACCAGAAAAATGCCTCCAAAGAGAAACATTTCCGATTCATGATGTCAACATGTTATGTGAAGCAAACAATTTTTGGTGAAGCAAAACATGCATTTTCTCTTTTTTTGCTGAACCTTTTTTGGTGATTTCTGTTACCTTTCCATGAAAGCTTCTAACATGCAATTTAAGTTAGCCTTCAAGAAATGGAAGCAGCTGACATGCAATCAGGAGCAATACAATTTTCCAGACATTTTCAGTATTAAGAGCGTATCTTTTTCAGAATCCAATTCTGTCAAATATAAGCTTCCGTTACATGTCATAACCTTACAAGTGTCAAATTTCTTTAATAAATGCTGAAAATTAGAGAATCATTAAAAAAATTGTTTAAAAACATTTTTATACTGTGTGCAGGTCTCTCTAGAAAGTATTAAGAATCAAATCAGTATATGTCCACAAATAAAAATTTAAAAGAAGTGGACAATGAATCATAATCATTTGTACAAGAAAAACAAAAAACATTCAATAACCTGGCAATGAAACTGATGTGACTGAGTGTAGCTGTGGCAGAGGTTCTGTAGAAATGGTGGCTTTCAAAAGTCTCTAACAGGCTGGAAATCATTCCAGTTTTGGAGTCAAAACACACATGATGGGGGTTGGGAACTTGGGAGGTTTTTATTCTTTTTTTTTCTTCAAATTATTTTTTTCTCTTGAAAATAAAAAGATTCACCGAATAAATTTCTGTCGTTGTTACAGTTTCTTTATGACCCATACAACTATCTGCATTACACAAAGTGTTTCTTCATTTTATGAAGAAATTGTTTTTTCTTTAAAATATTTTTTTTTTATGAATTGCAGGAGAAAGTGAAATTCTTGATGAAAGGAGACATAACTGTGAATGATATTTCCAGAATTTGAAGAAAAACATTTAACTTGCATCCAGTGATTTCAAACTTTTGTTCTTTGGCAAGTGCAACTGGAGTTCAAAAAAAAAGTTACCAGATTCTGATTTCATAATCAGAATTTTTTTAATGTACATATATATTTTTTTTACAGAAGTCAATAATGCAGCAGTTGCAATGTGCAACAATTACCTATTAGTCTTTTAGAAGGACTTCCAAAGTTTAAAAATTGAAACAAATCTATACAGAATTGGAAATATGTTTTTTTCTTGGCTTCAGATACTATAGCAAAAAGCCTAAGTATATCTAGCACCATTTGAAAATATGGTTTTTAAAATGTTCTCTTCATTTTTTTTAAATTCTTAATTCTAAAACACAGTGAAACTTATAATTAAAGGGAAAAAAGCAGGACTCAATTTTTTTGAGATCCCAAAACACCCGGATGACAAATTATGAATAAAAAAAAAGTAAAAAGACTAAAGAAAATGTTCAGTACAAAATTCTACTAGTTCACGATGACAACAGCAACAACAACCATCATGTAAGTACATACAAAATGAAAAAACAAGCAGCTCATTTAAAATTATTGTCATCACCGTTATTATTATGATATGTAGTAATTTAGTAAGAGGAAAGAAAAGAGGACAAAAAGTATATATATATATATATATATATATATATATATATATATATATATATATATATATATATATATATATATATATAAAAACGTAAGATAAGCATAAATCAACAATCACTTATAGTGTGAGGCAATGTATGTTTAGGATAAGCTGCCTTTGCAACAGAGAAAGATTTTTTTTTCATTGTGTCTTTTTTATCTTTCCCCAAGACTAAGCACAGAGTAGACATATATCCATTCAACATTGGGTGTAAACAAACAGAATCAGTCAAAAAACAACAACAAAAAAACAAAAACACTGGTATTAAGGAACAATA
Source organism: Euprymna scolopes (assembly GCF_053919585.1). NCBI lineage: Eukaryota > Metazoa > Mollusca > Cephalopoda > Sepiida > Sepiolidae > Euprymna > Euprymna scolopes. Next base: position 91,107,692 of record NC_136495.1, on the reverse strand, counting down.
CAGGTGGGTAAGGTGAATACTTTGATTATTTAGAGAGAAAGAAATATAAATTTAAACATAATCCTCACCTGTTTAGCTTCAAGGATTAACTGAGTATTTTGTAGTACATTTTGAACAATAGGTATGGAAGAAAAAAGTTAAATTATATATATATATATATATATATATATATATATATATTTATCGTCAAAACTTTATACATAATTACATCATCTGGAAATCTACTTTTTTCCTTCTTTGTTATGATTTAAGAAGAATAAAAATTGTAGTTTGGTAGGTGAATCTATCTTTTTTGTTATGAGGGGGGGGGTAAGGATTTGTGTTTCTAAGTCTACTCAAACAATTAATAAAGGAAACAAGTAAAAATAAATGATGGGGATTCCTTTTGGTAGGAGTAGAAACAATTATATTGTAAAAATCTGCTTCGATTAGACTTTTGGACTCTTCCAAAAAGCAAATGAAAAACTGGAAAGTCAGAGTCCAAGTGCAGATGCGATTGAAGCAGTTGCCTTTTTTTCAATGGCTGCAAAGATTATTAATTTTTTCCATTTTTTTTCTTTCTGAAAGCGTCCTCATTCAGTTATGTCTCCCCCTAATCATCAAAAGAAAGCACAGCAACTAGTTATCCTACAAAATGCCATTGGTGACATAAAAGCTATGAAAGTCAAAAACTAAAGAACTGTGCTAGGTGTTGCACTGTCTCCCCTTGGAATGACGATAATGCTAAACATTTTTTTTTTTTTTTTTAAATACTGGCAAACAGCAATTTAGCAAAACAGTTGTTTTGCTAAATTGGACAAAAAAAAAAAATTTTTTTTTTCTAAATTAGTTCTATAAGTGAGTTACAACTACCTACTAGTAGTAGTAGTAGTAGTAGTAACTTTTATAGTTTTTGCATTTATCTACTACATAGGTGTTGTACCAGCAGATATCTACGTAAACATTTCCTCCTCAATGGGCTTAGATACCCAAGTTCCACAGTTGTTTTCTTTGAGTTTCTTCAACATGACATTTTTGGCAGTCTGGAAAGGAATGGCCAGCATTTTAGCTTTGTTGTAAGAATTGACATTTGTCAAATCCTGGCGCTCAAATTTCTGACACACTTTCTTGAATTCTTCATATAAGCTGTGCTTTGTTAAGCGAGAGAAGAGGTTTTTCTCAATCCTACAAGAAATAAAAGGAATAAGTTTAATAATCTAAAGATTTTCAGGAATAAAAAGATATGTGTATTTAAATTTGAACAATTTAAAATTTTCTAAATTTAACAGGTATTATAAAACTAGTTTGGTGCTTCTTGAGTTAATGAGTCAAGCTAACATTTGAAAAAAATCATTTCTTGCAATAATAATTCTATTTGATGTAGTCAGATTTAAAGTCACAATGAAAACAAACAAGCAGTTGCTTTATGTTTGATGAGACAAAGACAGATACTGCCATGGATGATAACTTGACTCAAGTTTTATTTGAATTGAATTATTATCCTTAGCAGTTTTTGGAATGATGGAATGAGGAAATTGAGAAGTGCATCAGAGAAAAGCCAAAACACTAAGGTGAGTAGAGACATGATTTAGTGAATAAGGATATGTGTAGCTGGTGGTAAAGAAAATAACAAGAAGGATATGTGTAGCTGGTGGTAAAGAGAATAACAAGAAGGATATGTGTAGCTGGTGGTAAAGAGAATAACAAGAAGGATATGTGTAGCTGGTGGTAAAGAGAATAACAAGAAGGATATGTGTAGCTGGTGGTAAAGAGAATAACAAGAAGGATATGTGTAGCTGGTGGTAAAGAGAATAACAAGAAGGATATGTGTAGCTGGTGGTAAAGAGAATAACAAGAAGGATATGTGTAGCTGGTGGTAAAGAGAATAACAAGAAGGATATGTGTAGCTGGTGGTAAAGAGAATAACAAGAAGGATATGTGTAGCTGGTGGTAAAGAGAATAACAAGAAGGATATGTGTAGCTGGTGGTAAAGAGAATAACAAGAAGGATATGTGTAGCTGGTGGTAAAGAGAATAACAAGAAGGATATGTGTAGCTGGTGGTAAAGAGAATAACAAGAAGGATATGTGTAGCTGGTGGTAAAGAGAATAACAAGAAGGATATGTGTAGCTGGTGGTAAAGAGAATAACAAGAAGGATATGTGTAGCTGGTGGTAAAGAGAATAACAAGAAGGATATGTGTAGCTGGTGGTAAAGAGAATAACAAGAAGGATATGTGTAGCTGGTGGTAAAGAGAATAACAAGAAGGATATGTGTAGCTGGTGGTAAAGAGAATAACAAGAAGGATATGTGTAGCTGGTGGTAAAGAGAATAACAAGAAGGATATGTGTAGCTGGTGGTAAAGAGAATAACAAGAAGGATATGTGTAGCTGGTGGTAAAGAGAATAACAAGAAGGATATGTGTAGCTGGTGGTAAAGAGAATAACAAGAAGGATATGTGTAGCTGGTGGTAAAGAGAATAACAAGAAGGATATGTGTAGCTGGTGGTAAAGAGAATAACAAGAAGGATATGTGTAGCTGGTGGTAAAGAGAATAACAAGAAGGATATGTGTAGCTGGTGGTAAAGAGAATAACAAGAAGGATATGTGTAGCTGGTGGTAAAGAGAATAACAAGAAGGATATGTGTAGCTGGTGGTAAAGAGAATAACAAGAAGGATATGTGTAGCTGGTGGTAAAGAGAATAACAAGAAGGACAATATACAAAACCAAGATGGAAGCTGAGCAAGCTAGGTTATCAGATATACTGCAAAGAGATGACTAAAAGAATAGTGTGTTCAGGATAGCTGTCCATACTTGTCTTTGCCATTAACAGATGGCAAGGACAAATATGAACATTTTTGGAGAGAAATACATTTGAAATAAAAAATAAACAGGGATGCTTGAAAATGGAAAATTGCTAAATACTGAGTTTCTGTGGGACTGAAAATTTTTTCAAAGTTGCAAGTATCCAAACCAACTATAAGAACTGAGAAAAAAATGGTATGAGAAGCAGTGTATAAAATATAGAAGTGTAAGACTGCCGAACCCTCAAGCATTATTGCAGAAATGTTTAAGGTTGAATTGAAATAAGAAATTTAACAAACTTGTTCATAAAAGTGAGTTTGTTTTGAAAGACTTGGGTCTTAGTACAACTGTGAATTGTTATAAGAGTAAAGAGGAATACATCAATGGTTGACAGAATAATTGAGCAGCAAATTAAGTATTCAAATAAGTATTCAGATAAGTATTCAGATAAGTATTCAGATAAGTATTCAGATAAGTATTCAAATAAGTATTCAGATAAGTATTCAGATAAGTATTCAAATAAGTATTCAGATAAGTATTCAAATAAGTATTCAGATAAGTATTCAAATAAGTATTCAGATAAGTATTCAAATAAGTATTCAGATAAGTATTCAAATAAGTATTCAGATAAGTATTCAGATAAACATGGATAAAATGCAGTTTGATTTAATGTTTGAACAAAGTACTATTCTGAGACAAATACAAAAGAAAATCCTTGATAAGAAAAAAGACCTGTATTTTATTTTTGCAGTTCTAGAGAAAGCTTTTGACAGAGTGCTAAAAGATGTAGCCTGGGGGGGGGGGGGTCATAAATTTGGGGTAAAGATTTTTCAAGCAATGTCCAGAAATGCTCAAAATTATGTTAGAATAAACAGCGCATTTAGTGACTGCTTTAATGTTAGAATGGAAATACATCAGCGTTCTGTACCGATTTTTTGCTTTTCATTTGCGACTTAGAAGCGTTGTCCAAGTTGTTTTGTATGCGTTGTTGGGAACAAATGCTATATACTGATGATTTAGTGTCTGTGAAACAATGGAATGTCTACTTGTTAATTTAAAGAATTGGAAAGTGTAAGAATAAATTTTACCAAGATGATCAGTGATGATCAGTGGTTGTAGTTTTGGGAAGCATCCAAAAAGATAAAAGTTCCCCTACTCAGTTTGTGGAAATGGTAATTGGGTGCAACTCAATTTTTTGTGATACTTATAATAATTGGTTATATAGTAGTGCAATGGAATTAGATGTAGATGAGAGATGATAACTAGTTTGTGTGCAAGAATGGAAATGGATGAGAACTCAGATGTGGAGAAAGCATATTTGGAATGTGAAAAGTTTTGCTATCTTGTGATATCGTTGAAACATAGAAAGGAGTGATATCGTTGAAACTTAGAAAGGAGTGATATCGTTGAAACTTAGAAAGGAGTGATATCGTTGAAACTTAGAAAGGAGTGATATCGTTGAAACTTAGAAAGGAGTGATATCGTTGAAACTTAGAAAGGAGTGATATCGTTGAAACTTAGAAAGGAGTGATATCGTTGAAACTTAGAAAGGAGTGATATCGTTGAAACTTAGAAAGGAGTGATATCGTTGAAACTTAGAAAGGAGTGATATCGTTGAAACTTAGAAAGGAGTGATATCGTTGAAACTTAGAAAGGAGTGATATCATTGAAACTTAGAAAGGAGTGATATCGTTGAAACATAGAAAGGAGTGATATCATTGAAACTTAGAAAGGAGTGATATCGTTGAAACTTAGAAAGGAGTGATATCGTTGAAACTTAGAAAGGAGTGATATCGTTGAAACTTAGAAAGGAGTGATATCGTTGAAACTTAGAAAGGAGTGATATCGTTGAAACTTAGAAAGGAGTGATATCGTTGAAACTTAGAAAGGAGTGATATCGTTGAAACTTAGAAAGGAGTGATATCGTTGAAACTTAGAAAGGAGTGATATCATTGAAACTTAGGAGTGATATCGTTGAAACTTAGAAAGGAGTGATATCGTTGAAACTTAGAAAGGAGTGATATCGTTGAAACTTAGAAAGGAGTGATATCGTTGAAACTTAGAAAGGAGTGATATCGTTGAAACTTAGAAAGGAGTGATATCGTTGAAACTTAGAAAGGAGTGATATCATTGAAACTTAGAAAGGAGTGATATCGTTGAAACTTAGAAAGGAGTGATATCGTTGAAACTTAGAAAGGAGTGATATCATTGAAACTTAGAAAGGAGTGATATCGTTGAAACATAGAAAGGAGTGATATCGTTGAAACTTAGAAAGGAGTGATATCGTTGAAACTTAGAAAGGAGTGATATCGTTGAAACTTAGAAAGGAGTGATATCGTTGAAACTTAGAAAGGAGTGATATCGTTGAAACTTAGAAAGGAGTGATATCATTGAAACTTAGAAAGGAGTGATATCGTTGAAACATAGAAAGGAGTGATATCATTGAAACATAGAAAGGAGTGATATCATGGAAACATAGAAAGGAGTTGAAACTTAGAAAGGAATGATATTGAAACATAGGAAGGAGTGCTAGATTGAAAGAGTTAGGAGTGTATGAACTAAGTTCAGCAAACTTCTGCCATTACTAACCAGCCAAGCATTATTATAAGCGAAGAGTCTAATCAGTCACATGTATGAAGTGTGATGATGCATAGAAGTGAGAATGATACAATCGTTGTGTCATGCGAGTCTTAAAGATAGGCTTAGAATTAACCACTTTAGAGGAATAATTAACTCTGAACTGTATAAGAAGATGTATGCAGAATAGGAGACTTTGTTGGAAGGTCACAAATGAGAAAGTTAGTAGATGTAGAACAGTCGAGGTAGCTATATCAGTTTGCAGGAAAACATGAAAGAAACTAATAAAAATGGATTTGAGCGAAAGAGGGATAAATAAAAACCTGGATGAAAGATAGCTAAGTTTGGAAATTAGTTCCATGCCATCATGTTAGAAGAATACAAAAAATACATGGGAGAAGAATACAAAAAAGTTGAGATTTACTTACGCTGTATAACAGATTCCCGCTGTACCATCGAGAACTTCAGACTTTTCATCATCGTAGCACCAGTTGATACTTAACGATTTGGTCTTTTGTGTCTCTCTAGGTGGATCACAAGCAGTAACTCTGCCAAGCCAAGGATGGTTTAATCGGTAGCCTTCTGGCAGTAACTGATTCACAGAGGATTCTCCCCGTTCAATACGGCAGCAAACTGCACGGGCTAAGTGACCGTGATCATAAAGATAACCTAAAGGAGACAGCAGAGTAAAAAACAGGAGTATTTTTATTAGAAGTCACTCTCAAAATTTTTTTCAGAATTCAACATTTCTAGATTTCTCTAACTGTGTCAAAACATCAAAATTAAAATATTTTTTTATTCATGAAGGAATTTTTTTTATAAAAACAGTTGTTTGCAGTGCATTTAATTATTTATAAATAAACAACCTATGTTTATAGATTTTTATTAAAATGTGTTTAAAATTTAAGTTAACCTTCATGTCTCCTCCATTCCCTCTAACCACTTTAACATGCCTGGTTAACAACTCCCACTCTGCCATAAGGACTCAGACAGACTTATGCACAGACTTAGAATCTATATTCAGCCCCACCCACCCCACCCCCTTGACTAGGGAAACAAAACTAGAATCAAATGGTCAGGCCTTTATGTGCTTCAGACTTAACATGCAACATAACTGTTGTGGAGACGCCCACTAATTAACATAGGTGGGTGAGTGAGATATATAAAGGTATCAATCACCAATACCGGGAGAGTTCTGCAACGACCGCCAAATAAGAAAGGCGCTTATGTTGCCTCCAGTAAGACATGCAACACGCCACCTGCCGGAATATCTCCAACTGAAGTATATCTGAAGACATGTAAATATGTACATAACTTTTCTGCCTAATATATTATTGTTATACCTTTACTTTCCGTGTTCTTGTTAAGTATTTGTGCAGACATAACAGTGGGCGACGGGAATTCGAAAAAAGACTTACGCGGGATAAAATCCACTATTAAACACAACAGTGGCGTCGAGAATTCAAAAAAAGACTTACGCGGGATAAAATCCACTATTAAACACAACAGTGGCGTCGAGAATTCAAAAAAAGACTTACGCGGGATAAAATCCACTATTAAACACAAGGTGGCCTCGAGAATTCGAAAAAAGACTTACGCAGGATAAAATCCACTATTAAACACAAGGTGGCCTCGAGAATTCGAAAAAAGACTTACGCGGGATAAAATCCACTATTAAACACAAGGTGGCCTCGAGAATTCGAAAAAAGACTTACGCGGGATAAAATCCACTATTAAACACAAGGTGGCCTCGAGAATTCGAAAAAAGACGTACGCGGGATAAAATCCACTATTAAACACAAGGTGGCCTCGAGAATTCGAAAAAAGACTTACGCGGGATAAAATCCACTATTAAACACAAGGTGGCCTCGAGAATTCGAAAAAAGACTTACGCGGGATAAAATCCACTATTAAACACAAGGTGACCTCGAGAATTCGAAAAAAGACTTACGCGGGATAAAATCCACTATTAAACACAAGGTGGCCTCGAGAATTTGAAAAAAGACTTACGCGGGATAAAATCCACTATTAAACACAAGGTGGCCTCGAGAATTCGAAAAAAGACTTACACGGGATAAAATCCACTATTAAACACAAGGTGGCCTCGAGAATTCGAAAAAAGACTTACGCGGGATAAAATCCACTATTAAACACAAGGTGGCCTCGAGAATTTGAAAAAAGACTTACGCGGGATAAAATCCACTATTAAACACAAGGTGGCCTCGAGAATTCGAAAAAAGACTTACGCAGGATAAAATCCACTATTAAACACAAGGTGGCCTCGAGAATTTGAAAAAAGACTTACGCGGGATAAAATCCACTACTAAACTCAACAGTAGTGTATGAAAAATACTTATTCGAGAAAGATTGAGAAAAAACAAACAAAAAAAAACGTACTCAAAGAAAAAAAAAATCTACTGTTGAACACAACAGTAACATCGAGGATTTTGAAAAAGATTTACTCAGTAATTTACTGTTAGACACAGCAACGGTATTCAAAAAATGATTTACGCGGAAAGTTATCATTGTCGAAAAAAAACAAAAAAAAAACAAAAGAAAAACAAACGAAAGTAATTACAAAATTGTTGAACGAGATATTCGAACACTGGATACTTGAAAGCAAAATACCAATAACCATTTCAAAGTGACTACGAAAGTCAAAGAAAAAAAAGGTGTTTTCGCTAGTACACCGTGAACTAATTTATGCAAATTGTCTTGAAGGAGAAAAGTGATTTTTTTTTTCAGCTGTACCAAGAAAGGATATTTTTTTTAAAAAGAATTCTTGTATGTAATCAAAACTTAACAGATTAAGAGAAAAAAATAAAATACATTTTTTTTTTATCCCTCAATAGAAAAAGGGAAAAACAAAGGTTCAATGCAAAAAATAATATATCGATAAAATTCGGTTGACAAAAAAAAAAAAAAAAAAAAAAAAAGAAAAAAAGAAAAAGAAAAAAAAAAGCGAACCTAAAAACGGTTGTTCGTAGTTATTGTAAAAAGTGAATTAGTAAAATAGACTGATTTTTCTAATCTTTGGAAAAAAAAAAACAAGATGGAAGAATTTGCTAAAATAATGACACAGTTCATGCAGAATCAGCAGATCCTACAAAAAGAACAGCAAGCGCGATACGCAGAAAGAGATGAAAGACAAAATGAACGACTCATAAAATGCCTAGAAAGGCAAGGAGAAAAGTTCGCGCAGATGCAACTTGAACAGAAAGAACTGTTAGAAAGATTAGCAGCTAATTCCATACAAGAAAGTAATACAACCTTCTCCAACACAACAATTGTTAACAGCATAGATGTGTTCACATACCTACCGGAAGAGGATAAAACTTTTGATGCATACGTCAAGAAGTATGAAGATATTTTCGAAACAGACTGCGAAAACTAGCCAAATGGAAAGAAAGTAAGTTTATTTACTTCGAAAGCTTGGTACCAGTGAACATTGCAAATTTGTTGATTTCATATTGCCAAGGACAACGAATCAGTTAGATTTCGCTGAGACCGTAAAGCTTCTTAAGGAGTTATTTGGACCGCACATGTCTCTTTTCCACAAGAGATGGTCATGTATGAATTTTAAGAAAACTGATGAGCAGGACTACCTGACATACGCGTCAGTAGTAAACAAAAACTGTGACAACTTTAAATTATTGGAACTCGCAGTGGACGATTTCAAATGCTCAATCTTTGCACAGGGTCTAGTATCCACAAAAAATCCGAAGACGCGTTCTCTCAAAATTAGAGACAGAACAAGGTCTGACATTGCAGAAATTAGCAGAAGATTGCCAAAGGGCAGTATCACTAAAAAAAGATTCCAGGGATATAGAAGAAGCAGGAGTGGCGTACATTAGGAAGATTAAAAAACCTTTCAGAAACTCAGGACAAAGAAATTTTGAGACTAGTCAAAATTTAAAAAAATACCCAAATTATAAATACGCAAATTATAATAACTACAGAAAACGAAATTACGAGAATAGTCAATATAATAACTACAGAAAACGAAATTACGATAATAATCAAAGGAATTATAAAAAGACAGTATCAGGCAATAATTGCAGAAGATGTGATGAAAAACATTTGGAAAAGGATTGTCCTTACAAAAATATCAGGTGCTACAATTGCGATAAAGTTGGACATAAGAGTGTTTGCTGCAGAAAAAAAAATAGTACACCAAATGAGAACAAACGACAAATGAAAAAATAATTTACGAAAATATGTATCAGTAAATATTTTCGTAACAAGTGAAATTTCAGCTTGACTCTGGATCGGATTTATCGTTAATAAACGTCAACACTTGGAAAAAGCTGGGTAAACCGACCCTTCAAAAGTCAAGTAAAGGTGCATGAACAGTGACAGGAGACAAAATAAAATTCGAAGGAGAAGTCATCCTGCCCATTAATTTAAATGGCACGACGAAGAAATTGAAAATCTTTGTAATTAAAGAAAGTGAGTACTGGGAATTGACTGGATTGAAAAATTCAATCTTTGGGATAAACCAATGAACCAATAAACCAATGAACGCTTTTTATAGAAAAATAACCAGTTGCACCCCAACATCAGAAAATATTAAAAACGATCTAAAAAAGAAATTTCCAGAAATATTTACTACTGGACTGGGAAGATGCAATAAATTTAAGGCTTCGTTCGAGCTAAAAAAGGATGCAACATCGGTGTTTAAGAAAAATCGGAACGTACCGTTCGCCGGTTTAGACAAAATAAATAGCGAGCTAGATAGACTCGAAAAAACAGGCATCTTATAGAAAATCGAAACTAGCGTCTGGGCAGCCCCTACGGTATACGTAAAAACTTTACCAAGCTCTGAGGAGATATTTGCCAGACTAAATATTGGCAAAATATTTTCAAAAATCGATTTGTCCGATGCCTATTTACAAATTCTGATGGAAGAAGAATGCTCTCAAAGATATTATGCATTAACACGCACAAAGGGTTGTTCAAATACAACCATCTACCTTTCGGGATCAAAGTTGTGCCGGCAATTTTCCAACAAGCAATGGATACAATGCTGAACGGAATAGATTGTGCTTGTGCATACCTGGATGACATGATCATCAGGAGCGCATCCATAAGTGAACACCAAGAGCATCTAAAAGAAGTATTCACAAGAATAAACGAATACAGATTCAAGGTGAAAGAAAACAAATGCAAATTTTGTTTAGATGAAATCAAATATTTCAGGCAAATAATAAATAAAGACGGTCGACGCCCAGATCCAGAAAGATCGACAGCAATTAAAAACATGCCGGCACCACATAACGTGACGACTCTACAGAGTTTCTTAGGTCTCGCAAACTACTACCAAGTATTTATCAAAGGAATGCACGACCTAAGAGCTCTGCTTAACAAGTTATTAAAGAAAGAAACACCATGGATATGGACAAAAAATGCAAAGACACATTTGAGAAAATTAAAAAGACGCTGATGTCCAATCTATTTTTAACCTATTACGATCCAAAATTAGAAATAAGTTTTGCGAGCAATGCAAGCTCGTATGGTATAGGAGCATGTATACAGCATATCCTGCCAGATGGATCGAAGAAACCTATAGCTCACGCCTCAAGGACACTACTTCCGACAGAAAAGGCTTACTCTCAAATAGAAAAAAGGGGTTAAGCATTATTTTCGCGGTGACGAAATTCCACCGTTATCTGTACGGGAGACACTTTATACTGGAAACAGATCACAAGCCCCTAGTGACAATCTTCGGCTCAAAAAAGGGCTTGCCAATATATACGGCAAATCGCCTACTCCGTGGGGGTACGATCTTGCTAAATTATGACTTTCAAATAAAACATCTGGGTTCGGAAAAAATAGGTCATGCAGATAACCTGTCAAGGCTTATACTGAAAATGGAGGAAACCCTTGAAGAGTCAGTAATTGCAGCTATACGTTCCAATTATGAGGAAAAAAACATAGTGGTGAATATAGTAAAAGAATTACCAGTCACGTTAACCGATATAATAAGGGAGGCTGAAAATGACGATGTCATCACACACATAAAGAAAAAAATAAGGGAAAATGATGAAAAAACACAAAGCATATTTTCCGTATGCAATTATGTTTTATTATATAGTGAAAGAGTTGTTATCCCGAAAACCTTGCAGAAAAAGATCTTACGTGATTTTCATACAGGACACCCGGGTATAAATAGGATGAAGGCACTTATGCGTAGTTACGTTTACTGGCGTAACATGGATGTGTATATTGCACTAACAGTAAACAAGTGTAAAGGTTGTGCGTTAGCCGCGAAGGCACCACTGATAGTCCATAAATCTTGGAAAAAAACTGACCATCCATGGTCACGCATTCATATAGACTTTGCTGGACCGACCGAAGGACAATACTACCTAATCGTAGTAGATAGTTTAAGCATTACAACAATTCCTGCAAATATACAGGATAACTAAGAACCCATATACACTGTTGAAATTATCGCCAGCAGAATTAATGTTTGCTAGAAAAATAAAATCACCATTTGATAAATTAATACCAAAGCAAGCAATCGTCCATCAAACTACACACACATCACGTAAAAGGTTTAAACGTGTATATTTTCAATGTATGAAAAATATTGGGAGTTTGGTACGGTAGATAAACATATCGGCGACTTCGTCTACATGATGAAAGGTCCAAAAGGGATACACAAAAGACATCAAAATCAATTGAGAAAACGTCATATAAAAGACAACGAACATGACAAACCTGATGAAAAGGAAGATCCAATTGATATACTATACGAAGCGTTTGATATCGAACCACCACAAACCATGCCCGAACCGAGAAGATCGGGAAGGAAAAGAAAGTTTACAGAACCAATTATAATGAACCCCAAGAGAAAAAGATATTGAAATCTTCAAATCTTGGGAGGGGGGGGTGTTGTGGAGACGCCCACTAATTAACATAGGTGAGAGAATGAGATATATAAAGGTATCAATCACCAATACCGGGAGAGTTCTGCAACGACCGTCAAATAGGCAAGACGCCTATGTTGCCTCCAGTAAGACATGCAACATGCCACCTGCCGGAATATCTCCAACTGAAGTATATCTGAAGACATGTAAATATGTATATAACTTTTCTGCCTAATATATTATTGTTATACCTTTACTTTCCGTGTTCTTGTTAATTATTTGTGCAGATACAACATAACATTAACTACTAATATTTTCTCTACTGTTCTCCCTCGATCCAGGACTGTACGCTAATAAACAAAGTCTCTAACAGCATAGATACAGCACTCTCCCTCGATACTAGCGCACAAGTACATGTATTTGGTGACTTCAATGTCCACCACAGTAACTGTCTTGGATTTTCTACTTACACAAACGCAGACGGTTACATTTCCGACAGGTTTCCCCAGACCAGCAAGATCAACATGCCTCACCTCTACATCTATTTCTGACCACAGTTCCTGATGATTGTGTAAGGAATGCCGACAGCCCACTTGAGAATGCTGATCACGCTGTGATAATGGTCGAAATCACCCTAAATTTTCGACCCAAAACTAAAGAGCCATTGCTCAAAACAACGAGGTATTATAAAATGGCTGACTGGGAAGCCATCAGGATTCTCATCAGAAATATCTTTTCTCTTCCCGCTGAACAGTGCGCAAATGAGACCACTAACAAAAAAATGGCCCAAAACTGCAACTGAAGCACATGTTCCCATGTGGAAATTCTATAGCAAACCCCATTCTCCCCAATGGTTTACTTCTACAGCTACCATTGCTCAAAGGCAGCATGCGTACTACAGATTTTCCTGACATAAGTCCAATTCAAACAGACAGAAGTTTATAGAAACTAGAAGTAATTGTAATAGAAAAATAGCAACAGCTAAGAGACAATATACCAAAACCACCAAAAAACATATTGAAGCACAGAAATTAGGAACTTGTAATTATTAGAAAATCTACAACAGTGTAGTAAATAATGGGCAATCAACAATACCTTCATTATCAAATAATCATGAGGTGGTTTGCACGGGAATCAAGAAGGTTAACATGCTTGCCAGTTGGTTTGCCTCCACATTGGACTCGGCAAACCACTCCCTCCCTGACTTTCCTTTGCGGACAGACGCCACACTAGATGATTTGAAAATCACCCCTTCTCAGGTGCATGGTATCATAAAAAGCTTAGACACCTCGAAATCATGTGGACCCGATCTCATCCTGGCTGTACTATTAAAAAAATGCTCCACTGAGGTTGCTCCAGTTCTCTCCAAACTTTACAATAAATGCCTTAATGAATCTTACTTTCCTGACTGTTGGAAAACTGCTTCTGTGGTATCAGTTTTCAAGAATTCTGGTGAAAGAACTGATCCATTAAATTATCGCCCCATTAGCCCTTTCCCGCTTTTCACCCAAATATTTGACTCCATAATTAATCAAGCTCTTGTCTATCACCTTACAGCTGCTAAACTTTTAATCGACCAACAATATGGATTTAAGCAAGCCCGTTCCACACAAGATATCCTAACTGTAATCTCTGAACGTATCTACTATTCACTGGACAAAGTAGGAGAGGGTAAAGTGGTAACCCTAGATATATCTAAGGCTTTTGACAGGGTATGGCATGATGGTCTTCTCAGGAAAATCAGATCATATGGTATCATTGAGAGAAGACATAACATAATTAAATCCTTCTTAAGTAAGAGAAGGATCCAGATTTCCTCGATGGTCGTACATCTAAACAATATGATATAAATGCGGGAGTACCTCAGGAATCTATCCTTGGACCTTTATTATTCCTAATATTCATAAATGACTTGCCTGATAAAATTCTCTCTGAGATGAGTATATTTGATGATGACACCACGCTCTATAACAGGCACGAGCGGAAAACAAATGAACACATATCTAAAGAAATGTCAGAAACAGTAGAGGAAGATCTTCAATCTGTAGTGGAATGGGGACAAAAATAGATGGTTACATTTAATGCTACCAAGACTAAGCTTGTATCCTTTAATAATTACAAGAAACCTTCTCTACTACCAATAGCAATGACCAAAGATTCATTATCTGAAAGTACTTCTTTTAAATTGCTCAGCATAACATCCACAGGGAACATGAGTTGGAACAGATACATTGAGAGCATTGCCAGGGCTGCTGTGAGAGAGGTGGGCTCTCTCTACCATTCTAGAAAGCTACTTATGCCTGAAAGTATCCTGTACCTCTATAAGGCCACCATTCGCCCATGTATGGAGTAGTTGTCACATTTGGGCTGGTGCATCTGCTACTAGTCTCTCACTTCTGGACAGGGTTCAAAAGAGAGTTGCCAACCTGGTAGGTCCTGAACTGGCATCTAAGCATCAGCCTCTGTCTCATCGATGAGATGTTGCATTCTTCTGTCTAATCTACAAATATTTTAATGGTGAATGCTCTGAGGAACAACAAGCACTTGTACTTCCTTGACGTAAATACCCTCAACAAACCCAACAAGCAGCTAAATCCCACCCCTTCACAGATCCCTAGGTGTAAGAAAGCCTTCTACTCCAATAGTTTCTTCCCCAGAACTGCTAGAGTTTTGAACTCCCTTCCAGGATTTTGCTTTCTCAACTGTACTGACATGCAGAAGTTCAAGTGCAATGTGAACAGGCATCTTGCTGCACATCTCGCTTCATAATATCCCTGCAACTTATGTCCCTGATAGTAGCCCCCCCTCATTTCAAAGTGGAACTGTGCTTTGTTTCGGGTGAAAATTGAATTAAAAAATTTTTTTTCTTACAGGCTAATCACATTCGCATACAATTTTGCTGCAGAATCTTCTCTTCATCTTTGTGATATTTCTTAATACCTGATATTATTACTCTTTCCACCGACTATACTATCTATTATTTGTTTTCTTTTTGAGTTATGGCAATAAGCCACTTGAAGATAAGGGTTGTTGAGATGGACAGATTGTCAGTTGAATGATGAATTGAAAGAGGATTAAAAATTATGAATGTGTTATGGCTCGCAAATAGCCACAAGAAGAACAGAACAACGGATAACAGTTTAAAACATGTATTACATGAAAACAATGGAAAGGTTACAAACGGAAACTGTTGGTAATTCACTGAGCCTGCGAGGGTTGCTCTGGAATTAGATCCCTCCCCGGGATTACCATGAGTTGGTTTATATGGACGATGGATTAGTCCATTTGGAGGGTGGTATCCCCACAACCCGCTGATTTCTCTGGGTGAGAAATCAGTATCTTTTCTTTTTGGGGCAGACTAGTAAAGGGTCTGTGTGCTTCCTTTTTCTGCTGGAGTGTCTTGGTTCTGACGTGCCTTTTGGAGGTTCCACATCAAAACAGTCGTATACTGTATCACATCCCTTCCTGCGGTGGTTCTTCTTGATCCTCGAAGATGTGTTTCTTTATTTTGGTTTGTTTGGATTTTTTGTTATTCTTAAGACCTGAAGAAATTTACTGTCAGTGTGCTGCACGCCTTTTTTAACACCCTTTTAGCTTGTTGACGAAGCATTCAGCCTGGCCGTTACTCCTGGGGTGGTACTGGAGAGGGTCGTAATATGCTTAACTTAATACGTCTCACAGAATTCTCTGAACTTTGCCAAGGTAGTGTTATTGCTGACCAGACAATCTACAACCCCAAAACGAGCAACTCTAATAAAAAATTTGTTGTTGTTGCCGTGGTCGGTTTTTTGCATCTCAAGACCTCTGGCCATTTTGAGTAGCTGTCTACTACTATCAGGTAGTAAAAAATCCTCTACTGGTCCTACATAGTCAATGTGGATCCTTGACCATGATTGTTCAGCTTTAAGCCAAGGTTTATGTGTTACAGCCTTTGCACGTATTCACCATGTTAGTAATGTCTTGGTCCATCGTTGGCCAATAAACAAAACTTTTCATCAGGTTTATTCATGGATTGTCCATGTGAAAATCCTTTAGAATCCTTTTTTGAAGGGTTTTGGGAATGACAATCCTTTCATTGTATAGTAGCATTTCGTCGCAAATAGAAAAAATGTCTGACACAGGATCGCCCAGTGTTAACTTCTGCTTAGGAGTTTGGATGAAATCGTCATTCACGGATTCTGTCATAATTTTCTGAAGTGTGACCAGCAGTTTGCGGATAATATTAATTAATCATGGTTTTCAATTCCCTATTAATACATAGTGTCGCGATTGCTGAGGCTTCCAGAGGTTCCATTTGGGCAGGAATTAGTCTCAACAGACCATCTGCATGTGACAGTTGTTTTGAGGAGAGAAATTCTATTGTAAAATTATAATTTAGAAGAATAGTTCCCCATCTTAACAGTCGGTTTGCCATGAATGTGGGAAGTCCCTTTTTTTAATCCAAAAATGGATATCAAAGGCTTATGGTCGGTTTGTAGATAAAAATGTCTTCTGTACAGGAACCGGTGGAATTTCGAAACTGCAAAAATAATGCCTAGTCCTTCTTTCTCGATCTGAGAATAATTTTTCTCTGCTGGAAGCAGAGTCCAGGATGCGAAAGCGATTGGCTGTTTTGAGTCATCTGGCATCCTATATAACATGCACGCACCAACGCTATATTGGCTAGCGTCGCTAGCCACTATTATATCCAACTTCTGGTTAAAATGAGCTAGGAACAGTTTTGAAGTACGGATTTTTTTTTCATTTCTTGGAATGATGTCTGGCAATCCGCTGTCTACTCCCAAGTTTTATCCTTTTATACCAATGTTTTCCAATCTATCCAGTTCCTGATTTATCTTGTTCAGGGATATGAATGGGACATTACATTTTTTTTTTTACACACCGGTTGTGTGCCTGGTTTCAGCTTAAAATCCGCGGATATTGTTGTGCATCTCCCAAGGCCAGGAGTAAATACATTTGGGAATTCTTTTTTAAAACTAGTTATAAGTTTCTCAGTTTCTGCTGGACAGGTTCCTATTTTTTTGAAAAATGTGGATATAGGAAGATCCCACAGATGAAACTCATCCATGCTGTTGGAACCAAACAGGTTCTCACTATTTTTTGATACATACATTTTGAGTTTTTTTTAATTTTTCCCAGCAAGGTGACGTTGGTGATTAATTCACCTTCAAAATTAATTTTTGTACCATTAACGGCTGTCACTGTTCTGTTGGTTCTTAGCATAGTTGGTTTTTGTAATTTCTTCTACATTTTAAAATTTATCATTGAAAGATCCGACCTACTGTCTAACTGAAATTTAATATCCTTGCCGAGAATATTGACCGTTACGTATTTGCGTAGGTTTTCATCTACGACGTCTCTAGTTATTGTTTGATGTACAAAGCTTTTATTCTGATTTTTCCTGCAGTAAGAGCTTTTATGCCCAGTTTTATTACATACTAGCATAGGTGCCCGGCGTTGTCCGGGTGTTTGGAGGTGTGTGTTGAGAAAAAAAAAAAAAAAAGTGGTAATAGGAAGGCAGGCTTGAACCCGTACCGCGAAGGAGGAAAAGAACAAAAAAAAAAAAACGTGATGTCTCTGCTGTTACAACCACCGCCAAACCAGAAGTGACGTAGGTTTAAATTAAGGTTAGACAATCGAAAAGAGGGGATGACTTTCAAAAATATCGGTGAAAAAAGCGACCCCCTCCCTATAAAAAAGTGCCCAGTTGAAGGTGAAGAAATTAATGTTTTTAGCCAATTTTTCGGTATTTGTCGTCTGAAGGGTCGAGCTTCAAAATGATACTGATCTTGTGAAAATCCGTCACCTCTGTCAAAAATTTTAGGCAGACATGCAAACACATACATACATTTATATATTTGTAGCTCAAATTTTCGACCCAAACCGATTAAAAAGCTTGTCCTATCCTTTATCTAAAATTTCAAATGTTTAGACCAGAAATTGTCTGAGTAATCTGGTAGAGACTTCAGAGGTCAAATTTTTTTTAACTTTGACCCCTATTATGACCCCTTAACATTTATTGTTTTGGGCTCAAATCAAGTTATTATGTTAGATCCATGGCTAAGGAACCTATATCTAAAATTTCAAGTGTTTAGACCCAAAATTGTCAGAGGAGTTTGGTAGAGTTCTCAAAGGTCAAATCGTTGAACTTTGACCCTTTAACAGCCAAATTTCTGGCCGAAAACTGATCATATAGATTTTCCCAAATCTCAGTACCCTATATATCAAATTTTGAGTCTGTAGACTAAAAATTGACAGAGTTATTATGTAGGGAAATATACACAGACAGACATATAGACACGTTCACTTTTATAGATATAATAAATAGATAGATAAGGCATCTTTTTGTTTAGAATGGGCAATCCTTGACCCACTGTTTACCACCACATCTGAAACAGGGGCTCGGTGCTTTTGGTTTTCCTGAATTTTGGGAGTAATTTTGTGTGTACCGTCTCAACATTTTTTTCTTGGTTATTTTTTTTTATATTTGCAATGCCTGCTTTGATATTTCTCGCATCTTTTTTTATTATTTCCACTTTTTGACAATCCTCAGTCAATTTCTGCAGTTTTAAGTTCGGTTCATTTTCTAACTTCGTAAGAACTCTGCGCCTGATTTCTGTATGTTTTCCCGAGGTTAAACCTTGTGCAAAAACAAGGCATCTAAAATTGTCTGATGTTAATTCAGACAACTTAAAGTTGGATCATTACATGACAAAGTCGTCCTTATCGTCTTTGGTTTCATTCAAACACCTCCATTGCTTATGAAAAGAGACGTTTTTGGGGAGAACAGTTCTGTTAACAGATTTACCGTCTCATTGAACGATAAATCCACGGTTTTCAGTGGAAAGATGTAGTCCACGAATTTGTAATGTTCAGCTATTTCAAGCTTTCATAGCAGCAGTCTGGTCTTCTTCTGGTCAGACCAGTTACCGCAGTGGATATTGAAAATGTCTTCATATCTCCTGAAATAAGCTGCAAATGATTTTTCATCTTCTTCGTAGTTAAAATTATCTATTGCGGGCCATATTATATTTTGAAAAAAAAAGCTGAATTGCTTTCTGCGTGTGCGTTATTCTTGATGATTTCTGCAAGTAGTTTGTCTGTTCATAATTAACATTTGGTCAACTGTTTTTGTACTTCGGTCTGTTGGTCCTCTGTACATTGTTGGCATTCATCCATTTCAATTTGCAGTTTAGTCAGATGTGTCAACACTAATTTTAATTCATCGATTTTGTCTGGTTTGATTTAGCAATTTTAAAGTTTTGTTGTCTGATTGGAAAAACATTTGTTGTCTGGTTGGATTTAATAAAATTGTTTTGATTTTTTCTTTCAAGATAATAAAACAAGCCAAAATAAAATAAAATATATAATCTAGGGAAATAGTTCATCATCCAACAAAAAAAATCAAGTGTATATTTCCCTTTGAAAAAAAAAATAAATAAAGCAATGATTTATCTTTAGTAGAGAAAAACAAACCTTTTTTTTTTTTTTAACAAAGTAAAATATTTACCTTTTCAGTAGCAACAAACTTTTTCCTCATTTTTTTCCCCAACTCCTTTTCGTTCCGTACTTATCTATTATTTTAGGGTCAATTAACACAGTTGTTAATTTCATTTTTTTTTTTTTTTAATTTCCATGAATCCTTCAGTCGCAAGTGTTATGCTGAACACTTTTAGGCATGATAAACATTTGTGTCCAACGTCGTTAGTGTTTTCAGAACACTATTTTAGACGTGAGTATGTTTCTCGAATCCAATGTTGCCAGTGTTATGGCTCGCAAATAGCCACAAGAAGAACAGAACAATGGATAACAGTTTAAAACATGTATTACATGAAAACAACAGAAAGGTTACAAACAAAAAGTGTTGGTAATTCATCGAGCGTGTGAATTAGATCTCTCCCTGGGATCGCCATGAGTTAGTGCATATGGACAATGGATTAGTTTATATACAGAATTAAAATGAAAAGATTTTCAGCATTAATTAAACTATCACATTTTAAAGAAAAACTAAATGAAAAAGCAGGTAATGCATACCTAATGTCAAAGATTCCAAATATATTGGTTCGACAAAGTGACTAAGTAAAGCCCCTTGTAACCCTACAACGTTCCAACGACATATTTTATCTGAACAGGACATTGTGCGCAATCTTTCTCCACGTTGGATTCCATCCCATGTTTGTTCGGTGAAATCAGCATCTATTGGAATGGTCCCTTCACCTGAAAGTACAAAATTAAGCAATGATGATCTTTAGAAAGTGAAGATAACTTTGTGAGTTGGCAAATTGGTTTTGGAGATTTAATGTAAAAATATAATTCTAGCTAGTTTGAGGTTGTTTAAGATGTGTGGGATATGAATATGCTTCTGTAAATTGCATTTATTGTGAAACTGTAGAGAAATGTTAAGCTGTTTTAGTTGTTTATTAATGTTATAAACCTCTACCTGAAATGACATCTCATCCTTTGTGTGCACAAGATTTGCTTTCTTAGATCGGATTTGTTCAGATTCAGAGAAGTCGAATTTTTAATGTAATATATATGTACACACACATACATAAATATATACAATGTATGACGCTGTATTTCTATCCCTTCCAATTAAAACTGGATTGTAGTCCATTTTCTGGAATTGACAAAAATGCACACATTTGGTTTTATTTCAAGATATTTTAAAACCATTTTTGATTGTCCATCGATCTATTTTATTCAAACATTGTTGCAGTTGGCATTTAATTGTATGGATGTTTTTGGAGGGATGGCAAATTATAAATGATCCTTTCACACCAGGTTGAAGAATTTTTATACTATTAATTTTTATAATGAATAAGGTAACAGATAATATACTATCTCGTGGTATACCCATTTATTGTAGTATACCCATTTATTGTAGTATACCCATTTATTGTCTCTGAGTCTGAAAGTCTGTTGCCTATTCATGTTTTAAAATTTCTCTCCATTAAAAAATTACTCATGAATACAGGTAATTTACTTTTCAGTATGAATAATTTTAAGTATCCTGTTATATCATATCTCCAGGTTGTATTATGCTTATTCTAAGTCAAAGTATATGGCGGTTAAGTGTTCTTTTTTTAATGAAAGCATTTCATATGAAGGATTCTAGGTGAACTAATTGGTCAATGGTACCTCTATTTTTCCAATATCCTAATTGTAAGTTTGTGACTAGTTTTTTTTTCTTTTCAAATACTATGTCATTGCAGGAATCACAGTTCTTTCCATGGTCTTATAGATATAATCATTGCAATGGATCTGTAGTTTATTCAGGCCACAAAGAAGTTTAGGAATGCTTCCTTCTCCCCTACATTTATTCACCCCAAGAAAGGCATATTACAACTTGGACATAAGAGGCTACTATTTACGACCAGGCACTATGTTGATTGTGAAGGAGTGATTGTAATCTTTGGAAATTTTGTTTAGAAATTGATCTGTTCATTTTTCAATTTTTCTTTCTTGGAAATAAGGGATACTGTTTGGGACTATACCTAGAAGGGCAATATGTAAGAGCAGAGCAGTGTTTAAATTTCTGCATGGTAGTACAGTAAGGGAAGCCGGGAAGAAAGAGAGAATTCCAAAGATGAACAGTTGATATTCTCTCAATTTTTTGAGGTAGTCAATTTTGTCAGAAATGATGGCGGTGTTATTGACTTTTGCTATGAAATAATTTAGTTTTTTTAATTGTGAATGGCTGATTGTAGTTTTGGGGAATTTTTTGTTTGTAAATAGATCTGCTTTTTTCTCTTCTTTGTCTTTGATATTTTCAAAATTCATTGCAAATATTTTTGGAAGAGGATTTTTTTTCCTAAGATTTCTGTTAGGTTTGCTATTTTTCTTTTGTTTGTGGGTGTTATACTGTTATGTATTAAATATTTTAGTGATGTATTGCTTTTCCTTGATATTTATAATGTCCCATATGCTTTTAGTGTTTGTACCGATGCTCATTTTTGATATGTAGTTTTTCTATGCTTTTCTTTTAGCTTCTTTAAATGTTTGTCAGGTTCTTACAACTACTTAGGCTTTTATTGTTGTTTTCCTTTTAATTTTCTTAAAGTGCTCAGCATTTTCCTTTTAGTTTTACAAGGTTTTATGAATGCTTTCGGTATACTTTCCTTAATGTATTAAAGTATGTGGTAGCATTTTTATTTTGGTCGTTCAACTATGAAGTCAAGGCATTACTGCTTGAATTTTTCCCTAACTAGATTTTCTGAGGTTCCAATATGTTTGAAATGCAAGGATATTTTCTAAAAGATCTGGGAAGCAGTCACTCTCACATATGTTGTGGACTTTTCAGTTATAATCTAGAAATAGATTAGGATCATATATTGTTCAGTCTATTGTAGAATGCGTGCCTGTTGTTGAGTGTAGCTATGTCTTTACTTTGTTGTTGTTTCTTCAAAGAGAGCTGGAGAAAGAGAAATAGTGTTATTTTTGGTTTTAGGTTCAGAACAGGATTGCGTTTTGCACCCCCCCCCTCAAAACTGCAATATTTAGTGCATTTTTGATCAGGAAGATAGTATCTTCATATTTGCGATTGTACCAAATTGTATGTATAAAACAAAAAAGGAAAAACTTGTACCAATCAACAAAGCAAAAGCAAAAATATCAGCCATGAAAAGAAACTGATTTAGCTTAGAATCACCTTTTTCTTTAGTTAATATTCAGAAGTTAATCTCCTATTAATGCTACTTTTGTACAAACAACAAAGACAACCATTAATATTAATCCCCTGTGCATGACTGATATTTTATTATTTTCTTTGTACATCTCAGAAATGTTAAACAACCCACTGCTCAAAATTGCTCTCCACACAAACATTTGTCTAGGGATAAAATAACCATGTATTTTTATCAAATATTTAATTTCAGTCATAACTGTAGAAATATGTATATGTAGAAATATATATTTTTTTATTTTCAAATGAAAAGAAATTTTAAAATGTTAATTTTGTCGTTTGGGCCATTATAAGTTATCAAATGTCTTGTTTATATGGCTGATGATGCCTCCGTTCAGTCTCAAAAGACAATGGACACCTCTGTGAGGGTAGCTGCTCATATAATTGTGAGGCAAGGCTTGCACAATTTACAACCACACCTCTCCTGATTAAGCACTACTTGGGTTCAGTGGCAAGGAAAGGCCCAAAACAGACTGAGAACAATGCTGAGATAAGCGAAGAGCACATACAGTGGAATTCCAAAATGGTCACTATTTTAGTACTGACCAAGCTCAACATTGCTTAACTTGGGTGATTTGACGGGAACCGATATGTCAATGTGATTAAAACTTAAGTAAATAATTTTTAAATGTTTATCAATTATAAAAATAGAGATATAAAATAATTTGACAAATATGTTGAAATCAATTTTCCAAAATAAGTTTAAATATTCTGAAATTTATTTTTGGATGAACTCAAATGAAAATACATCTCTATAAAAGCGGTTGAATGTAATTTGGTACTTGTACAGTTTAATGAAGACATTAAAAAATGAAAATATCGAAAAAAGGTTATATTGCATGTATCCGTTTTGGACTGCAAATCTCTGAAAATAAATTTCACTTAATTTGATTGAGTAGTTTTTTTTTACAGCGGGAAAACACGTTTTTATGAGAGCACGTGGAAGTCAGACATCTTAGAATTTTTTTGAACACACCACAAGGAGATAACTAAATTTAAAGCACCGACACTGCCTTCCCATCTTTAATACTAGCTTTTCTTCCTAAAAATTGAACCTTTTGCTTGCTATCATAACAAATTGTTTTTTTGCTGTAAAAAAACCCAAAAAACTACTTAATGAAATTAAATGAAATTTTTTTCAGAGAACTTTGTTCCATAACAGATACGTACAATGTAACCTTTTTTTTTCTTCTTCGATATTTTCATTTTTTAATGTCTTCATTAAACTGTACAAGTACCTGTAATTTAAAATGATTTTCTTCACCAAGTTAAAAAATGCGAAAAAAGACTTGAGTAGATAACAATTTTAGATTAAAATAAATAACAAGATATTTTATCAATAAAACAATATTTCACTTTGCTCTTCATGCAAAATGCATAAACTATTTAGGGAATTGTGAAAAATTAAATCTGTCTTTTTGGTTTTCTTTTATAAGAATTACAGACAGACGTATATTAGATAATAGAAGCTACCACATGATAAAGATAAATTGAATAAATGTTTAAATATTATTTAACTATGCATAAGGTTGACTCAAAAGAAAAAAAACTCATTGTTTCTGCAAAAGTCTAAGCACGGATTTAATGAATTGTGATCAGCTGATATTTTGGTTCTAAATCAGCCATTTTGTATTTTCTTAACTTAGTTGTAAATAGCCAACTGGTAAAATGTAACCAGAAAGTTCTCACCTATTGATCTGCAGGGATATACAAGAACATGATACTAAAAGTAGAATGAAAGCATGAACCGAGAGATTTTAGTAGAAATACATTAATAGTAATGATTGTTATTACTTACAAATAACCACAATTAAACCATTAAATAGAGATAGCAAAGACAAAAATTGCAAATGTTAGAAAATAAATTCAAATAGCATTAGTTGAAGTGAACATATGCTTAGAAAACTAGTCATCAAAATTTTAAAATATTAAATAAAAGTAAAATAAAATATGATACATTATCGATGGATAAAAAATGTTAGTGATAGTAGTTTTTTTTATTCTAACAGAAAAGCAAGGATCAATAGATCTCAAATCTGTGTTATTTGTCGGAATAAGGAAGAGGACATTGTTTCATAAAATTTCAGTAATTATATATATTACTAAGTGAAAGGAAGAGGGGCAGGGTAACAATCTTTTATTCTACTCTGAGAAATTCAGAAGCGAAGCAATAAATATAAATTACAGTATTACATTTAAATTATATTATTTTGAAAGTGAGTGAAGAGGTGAACGGAATTATCCATGATTAAGCATGTCATTCTACTCGGTATTGTCCAGGAGCAATAACCATAACATTACAGTATTATATTTTAAACAGATAGCTCTAATATATGAATTACATTATTATTATTATTCTTTTCAACACATTCAAACAAAAGAGAGGAATGAGGTGAGTAGAGAAATAATGAGGCAGGAGAAAGAGAGAAAGATAGAGAGACAGCTGGAGAGAGGGAGGAGAGATGGAAGGTTTAATATAAAAATGCTGCATATATAATTTCTTCTTCTTTTTTTTTTTTAAATAATTGGGTTACTCTACTGGTAGATATTTCTAAATTGTATCCAGCCCAACTTCATCTATAGAATATAAAGCAAAGAAAAGATGACAAATTATACATCATTAAATCTGATCTCTGTTGACAAGAGAAAAATTGCTACAATTCTCTTACCTCCTTCCACTTTGGTTCGTAGCAATCCCTGAACACTGCTTGAAAAAGTCGGATTATGTACGTGCTTATTTTCTTCATCTACTTTCACATTACTGGAGTCGGTGTCCCTAAAAGAAAAAAAAAAAGAAGGATTTCGTCTCAATCAAAAAAATTCTTTCATTGCTCAACAGTATTTTTAATAATACAAAAATATAAAATAAATATAATTATAAAAAGAAGCATACCTATAAAAATCTTGAATCATGTTTTATTTACGAATTATCAATAGAATGACGGAAAAGAGATTCCTTTTTGTTATTAAATTCTTACAAATATACCATGAGCAAAATAATAGGTGATGGTTAGAATGTATCCATTATAAAATGGCAGATGCATGCAACAGACACGAGAAAAGCATTGTGTCAGCTTATCTTTATAATAAATGTGTAAGGAATTCTGTATTCTCTCTGTACTGCTCTAACCAAGTATGCCGACCTATTCCACAAATCCCAAAACCTCAACATGAAATATCTCCAGAATAAAAACTCGATTAAACTTAGAACCCCATCTTCCAACGTAGACCCCTACTACCAGGTCTCCTTCTCCAACATCAGGGGTCTACGTTCCAACCTTCCAGAGGTTGAAACCCAATTACAGGAGACGAAACCGGACATATTATTTCTAAGTGAAACTGGAATAGGGCCGACCACTTCCCTAGATGAGTTCATAATTAACGGATACTCTAATGTAACAGCTAAATCTGACACCCAAGATTGCCATGGGCATGGAATATGTGCCTAAATTAAGGATGGCTTCCCGTGTGGCAGGGATATCTCTAGAGAAGATCCTAATTTACCCTATATGTGCTTCAGGGTTGCACTTGCTAACACCACTGCATTTATATTTGCCCTCTATAGGCCCCACAACAGCGGAGTTACTATCTTTAAGAGCATATCTGAGAAAATAGACAACATACTGTCTTCACATCCCTCGGCTAACATCCACATCTGTGGTGACTTCAACGTCCATAACGTGGAATGGCTGACCCATTCAAATAAGACAGATGATGAGGGGAGGTTTTGTCATGATTTTGCCATTGCTTATGACCTCACTCAGATTGTTCGCGAACCCACCCGTGTGCCCGATACACCCGGTCAATATGCAAGCCTCCTAGACCTTTTTCTCTCAACTTCCCCTGAGCTATGTTCATGTTCCGTTCATTCTCCTCTAGGATCCTCCGACCACTCCGTCGTATCAGTTAAGATAAAAACGAAATGTAAGAAGCCCCCAGACGTACCCCTCTACCGTACTGTATACCGATACTCTATGGCTGACTGGGATAGCTTCCGTACATTCATATCTGATTTACCTCTGCACTCCATGTTTAAAAAGGAAGTGTCCTCTATAGTCTCAGATCTTACCGAATGGTTAATTGTAGGCATAGACCAATTCATACCATCTAAAAAATTCCAACAAAAACCTAACAGCCAGCCATGGTTCTCCCCAGAATGTGCTGCTGCTATCGCGCACAGAAATCACTTTTTCCATAGCTACCAACATAATAGATGTACTGAGACTAAAGCTGCTTTCAGGACTGCCAGCAACCACTGTAAAAGAGTAATAAAAAATGCAAGAGAGCTATATGCCCAGTCTGTTAAATCCAAGGTAGCTGATCAGCGGCTTGGTTCCCACCAGTTTTGGCAAATAACAAATAGGATCCTGAACAGAAGTGTGCGTTCTATCCCAACCATTATCAATGGACCAGAGGTCATCTCGTCAGCGTCAGACAAGGCCAAACTATTTGCAAAGAACTTTGCAGCTAATTCTACCCTATGCGACGAAGGCCATCAACTCCCCATATTTCCTCCTATAACACAGAACAAGCTAGGTAACATACAAATATCCGTGCATGAGGTCGCCAAGCTAATCAAGAATCTAGATTCCAGTAAAGCAACTGGCCCTGATGGCATCCCAATTATAGTGTTAAAAAAGCTTCAACCAGAACTTGCTCCCATACTTACAAAACTATTTAAGGGCTGCCTTAAGGAGAAGTGCTTTCCAACTCCCTGGAAGACCTCATCAGTTTGCCCTGTATTTAAGAATTCAGGTGATAAGTCATCTCCCTCTCAGTACAGACCAAAAAGTCTCCTGTGTGTTATGAGTAAGTTGCTGGAATCCATATTAAATAGAGAAATAGTCAACCACCTCAGCAGGAATAACCTTCTTAGTGACACACAATATGGTTTCCGCTCTGCAAGATCTACCGCAGACGTGCTGACGGTTATATCCCACAGGATTAGTGAATCTCTTGACAAAGGCTTCCTTTCTAGGGCAATTGCTCTTGACATATCAAAGGCCTTCGACAAGGTATGGCATAAGGGTCTACTTCACAAGATTTCCAGCTACGGTATAACTGGAAATGTTTTCTCAATCATTAAATCATTTCTCTCCGATAGGCTCATAAGAGTAGTGGTAGATGGACAAAAATCGGAGGCCTGCAATATAAATGTTGGAGTCCCTCAGGGGTCAATCCTGGGCCCAACTCTCTTCCTGACATCTATGCTGATGACACGACCATCTACGGCAACACATCAAAGGCTGTAAATGACAAAGTTCTCTCTGATTCTCTCTCCTCTGATCTCGAGCGCGTGGTTCAGTGGGGGAAGATGTGGCTGGTTACCTTTAATGCATCCAAAACCAAACTCCTATCCTTACATCATCAATGCTCTGATCCCCATCTGGCATCAATTGTGATGGATGGCTCTCGTCTGGGTGAGGCCCCGTGTTTTGACAAGCTTCTGGGTTTGACCTTTACTCCTGATCTGAAATGGAACACGTACATCAAGTCTGTTGCCAAGGTCGCTGGAAAGATGGTGGGATCCTTCTACCGCTCCAGAAGATATCTCACTACTGATGCAATTCTCTATCTATATAAAAGCCAAGTATGTCCAAGGATGGAATACTGTTGCCATATCTGGGCAGGAGCTGCTAAAAACAGCCTATCCTGCCTTGACAGAGTACAAAATAGACATCGTGGCTTAGTGGGGATGCCCTTTTCTCTACCCTGCAACCTCTCTCCCACAGAAGAGACGTTGCGAGCCTATCCTTGTTTTATCGTTATTTCCATGGCAGGTGCTCGTCTGAACTCCAATCTCTGGTCCCCCCTCGCCAATCTTTCACGAAAAACACCTGTCTAGCTGAATCCACTGTGCAAAATTTTCCCCACTCTATATCTGTGCCTAAATCAAAACGCAGATTCCATGAACAAAGCTTCTTTCTTAGAACTGCATGCCTGTGGAACTCTGTTCCGTCTGCCTGCTTCCCTCTGGACTACAACTTGGATGTCTTCAAGTCCAATGTTAACAAATTCCTAATGAACCGCCCCCTTAATTAAACACTTCATCAAATCTCCACACTAACGTAATGTACTTGCAATAACCCTTATCCCTGAGTGGCTTCCGGGCCTTGATAAGTGGGGATCACTGTGTAAAAAAAAAAAAAAAAAAAAAAAAATATGGCAAGACAGTTTATATAAATAGAAACTGAAGAGATTAATGTTGAAGTTATACCTGGGTGAAAAAAGTGCTCCATCTCCACAAGGAGCTGTTGATATATACAGATGGAATGTAATATTGGTTTTTATTCGGCAAAGACTACGTTCACCTTTCTCAAATAGGTCATGGGTTTTTTCAGGATCGTACTCCAGTAAATGTTTATACAGATATCTGTAAAAATAAAATTAACATAATATTCATTTTTTTTTCCGTGAAAAAGAATTTAAAAAAAGTATATGATAAACTGAATAAAAAGAAAAAAAAGTCAGACAAAAATCATAAAGTTAGTATAAGCAGATAGTTTGTTAATAAAATGAAAAGAATTATTTTAATACAAAAATTTGTTTTATTTATTATTCAAGTTTTCATCATAGATTGTAAATTGTTTTCTGAAGAAATTATTTTTCATCAAGAGTTTGCAGCAGATTATATATTTATGGCTTTAGTCTTATGCAAATTGGTTAAAAAGAATCTGATTCACAACTTAATTACAAAAAAAAACTATAAAAACACTGATGGGCAGATTATTAGAAATCTTTGATTCATGATGGTGAGAGACATTGCATTGATCTTAAGATGCAACATTAGCTTATAAAGGATTTAATCAAATAACATTTCCAAATGTTGTGATTTTGCTCAATATTAGATATCAAAAACAGAAATCTTCATGTAAGTAAAGATTTCTTCTTAACACAGGGTGGAGTGATAAAATTATTGCCATAGCAAAGATGAAATGATTTCATTTCCGTTTGATGAAAACCTGTTTTTATTGCAGACCATCTACTAGTTGGTCAGTTGTGTACATATCACAAGAGCGAAGCCTTCTATTAGGTCTGAAAGTGATATAATCTTCGAGTGTGATTGGAGATGTGCAGCTGTACAACTCATGCCTCCTACTGATCCAAGATATGACAACAGGACCATTGTCAGCACCCTCAAAATACAAATCTGGATGGTTTAACGCTTGAGGGCACAGCTCAACAAAGTTTCCAGCCACGGTTATTATGTGGTTTCAAGTGAAAATCACATCATGCCACCTCATATCTTTGAAGTCGGCTTGAAAGTAAAGTGTATCTGGATGTGCTGAAGAGTGTGATGATCCTTTGGTGCAATCAGGTGGCTGCTGGCAGACCCTGGGTGTGGCAGTAAGATTCGGTGCCAGCCCACAATTGCAAAGTGACCCAGGCTTGGTTTCAGGAGTGCTACGACTGTGTACCCTTCTCTTACTACCTCTCCCACCTCTCTCGACCTGAACACCCTGGACCACTTCAGTTGGGTCATATGTCGAGAACATCACCAACATGACCTCCCACAACACTAAAGCCAGCCTGATTGCTGCCATCTGCCGATCCCCCGCCGGAGCTTGTAGAAAAGGGATGTTCCCAGTTCTGGACCCATATTGAGGCGGTAATTGAGGTTGAAGGCAACTACATTGAATAGATGTCAGCTCTAGTACACAATTAAGTTACCTGAATTGATTTTTCAAGAAAAGTTTAAAAATAAAGCTGTAGTGTTGTTTTCTTTAGGGTGGCAACTTTATCATTCCACTCTGTAAATACAAAAATAAAATTGCCCAGAGTTTTATTTAAAATTTTATGAATGCTTAAAAAATTAACTGATCTTATGGCTGACAGAACATTATAAAAATTAACTGATCTTATGGCTGACAGAACATTATAAAAATTAACTGATCTTATGGCTGACAGAACATTATAAAAATTAACTGATCTTATGGCTGACAGAACATTATAAAAATTAACTGATCTTATGGCTGACAGAACATTATAAAAATTAACTGATCTTATGGCTGACAGAACATTATAAAAATTAACTGATCTTATGGCTGACAGAACATTGAAGATTCATGCCTGTTTGTTGTGGGAGTTTAAATTGAGTGCAAATGCACATCTAGTTCTTTTCAAATGACGTGTATAACATTTGTATATGATGCAGTAAAGAAAAACTGTTCAAAATTGGTTTGTTGAGACTTTTACAGATTCATCATGACCTGAAAGTACAATTTCTTTGAATGGAGATGACTTAAACTTGACTCAAAGGCTTTCTTTAAGTTTAAAATGTCAAGAACCCAACATTTGCATCACAATTACATTCGCATCACAATTGCCAAATTACATTTGCATCAATTGTGGAAGAAATGTAAATTAAGCAAATAGGTAATGCATCGATCGACACAGAATAAGAAACAACAGACATTTTGTACATTCTTCTCTTGTTAATTGGTTAAAAGAAAAAGCCTTTTTTTTGATTGAATAATAACATGCGATAAAAGTGAATAATGAACTTCAATTTCAAGAGATTATCATTTGTTATTTTCGAAATATGATCAAAAGTAAAAACTGATTCCAAAGCAAAAATGTCTAAATTTTTCTAAAGTAAAACTGAAATTTCTTAAAAAAGAAACAAACTTTTTAGACATCTGATATATATGCATTTTTGTTAGTAACAAACATGATGTCAATAACATCGTAATTGTGATACTATAGTGTTGGGAAGTAAAAGAACAAAAGGAAAGGAAGTAGTTTTAATGAATAACAAAAGAAATAGGAAATAAGGTAAAAAGACAATAGATAGAAAGTTGTCACTTTTCACAAGAGATTGTTGGTCAGGGTACTGTTATGAAAGGATCGAACAATGGACCAAAAATATAGTTTTATGATTAACACTTTTTTATGTTTTATGATGGTGGGGATTGTTTTGTAGATGGTAGTGTTTTGTGATGTTTTTGCAACAAGACACTGTAGTAAGATTAGAAATAATTTTTTTGTAAGATAACTGTACAAAGTTAAGATAATTTATATTAAAATAAATTTATTGAACGCTTATCTTATAAAATTAGGAGCATTTTGGCAACGGTTGATAACAGTTAGAGTTGGGCAGTCAGTGGAACACTTGACGACAGTTGTGACTTGGGCAGAGAAGAAAGCAGATCCAGGGCCAGGTCACGAAGGCGTTAAGAAATCAAGACGAACTGATCGCAACAGACGAATACAGATTCGACAGTAGCTGTAGATGTGGATTTTAGCATTTAGAGGGTCGATAGTGTCACACACACCCAGAGTTCAAACAACATATACATAAAATGTTGGAGTTTGTGTTTTTCTATAAAGTTGTGTTTTGTTTTATTAATTTTTACATTTATGAACCTCTGAACAGCCTCTCGGCAGCCGCGAATGCATAAAAGACAACAACATGACCATGATGAGAAGAGAAGACAAAGGAGAATAAATCCACACAGCGTTGGGGTAGCAAGTTGTCACGTGAAGGGAATGCATGGTGTGATACAATTACTAAAATAAATAATTCAAAATGTTTTAAAATGAAAAAAATAATTTTTTATAATATTTATTGAGAATCAAGTCTCTGTTTTGTGATTAAGTTTTCCCTTTTGGTAATAATTGTATATTGGTAAAACAGTTTAGGTTAGATAATTTGGGTAAACCACAAAAATTACAAGTCATTATGAGAGAATGGCAGGAAACATAAACAATTCTTACCTCAGAAAACCTCGGCGTGTGATTATTTCAGCATGAGAGTCATTGACACTGTTGCCTTCCAAACTCAAATGATCACCGGTTAAACAGCGGTTACCTAAAGGGTTGGTATACAACATTAATTAAACAAACAGAGAGTAACAATAATATTTTGTTCCATACATAGAGAAAAGAATGTTTTAAAACAAGCATAAATAAACATAGTTGCAACATAGATAAACAAACATTGATTTTTCAACTTTTAAAATACTTGGATGTAAGAAAATAATAGCATAATGGATGCATTACCATTGTTGGTGACATCCGTCCTCATCAAGTGGAATGCCACCACTTTGTGTTCTGTGCCCGCGAAACAATGACATTCTCAAAAACAAGAGTAATACATCTAAACTAAGAAATCTTTGTGCATCAACAAATCGTCAGAACAGTTAACGTATATACCTTATCTCCATCTACGTGGATGAGTCATTTTGTCAGAAAAACGGACTGATGGCATTCCTTTAAGTAATCATAATCTAAGTGCTCAAAATTTTATTAACAAAGGTTGCCCTCTGCATATGTCAATGACGTGCTAATGATTCTCCTATACATTATTCTAGTGATTCCAGCATATTTATATCTTGTGTCTGCTGTTTGCATTATCAATTCTCTCATAATCTTCTATTCTTGTGATTCCGTCATTTTCGTTCCTCACACCTGTTATTGCGAATTGCAATTTTCTTTCATAAGCTCTCGTTTCCAGTGATCCCATTCTATTCCTCTCTCACATTCATATATTGTTTTCATCTGTTTTTAAACATCTAAAAAGGTCCCAGGTTCATTCTCAATTCCTTGTGTAATCCAACCCTTATAGTGACTTATAGTGATTGGACATAATAACTGTAGTAGTAGTAATAATAAAATGAAGATTTATTTGCAACTAAAATTCACAACATAAAATTGGAAACAAAAAAGAAGAATAAAAAAGAAAAAAGTGCAAAAATTTGTTTTTACTTACCAGTTCCAACACTGATAACAATTCCCGTATCCGTTGGTGATCGCTTCATCACCAAAGCAGCGATGACCTTTCTCCCAGCAAGGTTCTCAGGGATTTGCAAGGCAATGTTGTTAAATGCCTGGTGACTCAAGGCAGCCATTTTGTCGAAATGTGTCATTTCAGCAGGTGGAATTGTTTTCAATGCCTACAGAGAGAAAATTAATCAACATTTTAACAAAACAATTTCCAAATATTTTCTAAGTTACTTAGAATTTCAATTAGAAATAATTTTTTTAAAGATAAACTTTACAAAGTTAAAATAATTTATATTAAAATAACTTCATTGAATGCTTATTTTACACAATTTCTAATATACGCATAGAATTCTCTTTAGTCAATTTTACATTTACTAATGACTTTTGCCTTGGTTTCTAATTGGGTTTCAGTTTTTCTTTAGTAATTTTCTCTCTATGGAAACTGTGCAATTCTTCTCTGTTGATTAAATTATGCCATCATTTCAATAAAGTGGTCAACTTTGTAACTTGATCATTCTCTTATTTAAAAAGTTAAAAGTAATCAAATTTTAGTCCACTCCTTAAAACAAGTAACATGAAAAATACATAAAACATTTATAAAAAAATTTCAGACTTAAATAAATTAATCAAGTGCTTTTTTTGAGACACTTTTTCAATATATATATATATATATATATATATATATATATATATATATATATATATATATATATAGGGAGAGAGAGAGAGAGTGAAAGAAATTTTTAATTATGGTACAATTTATTTTAAAGTGTCATTTAAAATCAGCAAGAAATAATAAATTCAATTCAGTGTTCATTAGGCTTTTTAATAAATACATTATTGGATATCTTGTGATAATATTCCAAATATTGAAAAGTAGTGATATTTTTCCCAATTCTATATGATCACTGAGTCTATTCTAAATTTTCGATTCCAACACAATTACTGATTCCAATTCTAATAGTGAAAACGCCTGTAAGAACACAGCCACGACATAAAAAGTAATCACCTACACAACTATAGACCCACATATCAGAAGAGTTCATTAAATGTTGTTGATTTAAGGTTGTTTACATAAACATTTTCCAATGTATGGAACTTTTCTTATTGCAAATTATATCCTAAAAAACCAACACTGATTCATGAAATGAAAATGTAAAGATGCCAAAGTTATGTTTTAAAAAGTCGATTAACAATTTGTTTGTTATTTTGTTTGTTTGTTTTTTTATAGATTTTGTTGCAACACACTAAAAAAGTGTGTTGCAACAAAATCTATAAAAAAAAGCCCAGATATGTTAATTTTTTATATCTTACTGATAAGTTAGAAAGAAAACTGATATGCATCTTTGTGCCTAATTTGTCAGAATACGTTATATTTTTAACATATAATTCAAAGGGTAATATCTGTTCTGTAAATTTATATTTAAAGCTCTTCTGCTCTCAATCAATGAAGGAGAAATCCTTCTAGACTGAGGCAATTTATATTTTTGCCACAATCCAGAGTTAGATTCTCCACATTAAAAACCAACCGTGTGTCTAATTCTCCCTCATACAGAGACATCTAAATTGGATCACATGCAATTAATACATCAACTAAATCACCCTTCCAAAACGAGATTCTTATTTTGAGGCGATTACATATAACAATCCTGAAAACCTCTGTAAAAAACAATTGAAAACATTTACATTTAAATTAAGACTAGGTTAGGTTAGGTTACGTTGGGTTTTACGGCATATCAATAATTTTTTTTTGTTTATTTAATGCCGAGGTCCGTCATATTTTTTTTTGTTTTGGTTAGATATTTTAACTTATTCAGTCAACCTTTTTAGGTCATTAGGTGATGTTTTTTTTTTTTTTTTTTTTTTTTTTTTTTTGGTGGGGGTGAAGTTGGATCGGGTAAAATTATATTCTTTTGTATAAATTGGCTTTTTTTAGGAATGTTAGTATTTTGTTAGGATTGACTTTTTTAAATAGTTCTTTCAAATTGTTAATGTTGTAGTAGTTCTGCCAGATATGCTCAAAGTTGCCACAATCCAAAAGAAAGTGTTTTACAGTAAAGGGTTCTTGGCATGTCACACATTCTGGTGGGTCTTCTTTTTTTAGCAGAAAGGAGTGTGTTATGTGTGCACGTCCTATGTGAATGCGGGAAAAAACTACTTCCTCTCTACGCGATTTTCTGAAATTTGGTAAACATTTCTCTATTGTGGGTTTGATTTTGAAAAGTTTGTTGTTTTGACAATTATTCCATTTTTCTTGCCATTTCTTCATAATGAATCTATGTATTAGTTGTTTGTAGTCAGAGTGTGGAATTTTTAAATCGTTTACATCAAAATTTAGTGCATTTTTTTGCAGCTCTGTCGGCTTTTTCATTGCCTTGGATTCCAAAATGACTGGGTATCCAGCAGAATTTGATATTTTTATTTTGTGAAAGATTATGTACTTTTTGTAATAGATGAATGAGTAGAGGGTTATTTAAATTTTGGTTCTTTAGAGATTCAAGTACTGATAGGGAGTCTGAAAAAATTATAAATTTGTTGTAGGTGAGGTCAGTAATGAGGTCTAGTGCCAGGTCTATAGCTGTGGCTTCAGCACTAAAAATTGAAGAATAGTCTGGTAGTCGCTTCTGCAAGGTAGTGCTATTGGATATTATTCCGCATCCAGTTCTGTTGCCATCCTTAGAACCATCTGTATAGATATGCAGATGATTTGGGTATTTTTCCTGAATGTTAAATAGTTTTTCTTGATAGTTCAGTGGATGAGTTTGATTTTTTGGGAGCTTGTTTAGTTCAAAGATAATTTCAGGTTGTTTTAGTAGCTAGGGTGGGAGGTTTAGTTGGTTGACCTCATGGATGTTCCTGATTGTGATACCTGCATCTTCCACTAATGGTTTCATACGAAGACCAAAAGGTTTTATAGCTTTTACCTTTTGGTCAAATAGGTTTTGGTAGTTGGGATTGAACGCTGGATTTGATGGTTGTGATTTTTTCCTATTGTAGAGATTGTAATCTAGTGCGTTTGCAATACAATCGTAGGCAGGATTATTTGGGCAAGAGAGAATTTTTGTTAAGTACTGTAAAGCTAATTTGTTGCGCCGAATTGATAATGGCGGTTCGTTGGCTTCTGTATAGAGACTATCGGTGGGAGAAGTTCAGAAAGCTCCCAGTACAAGCCTGAAGCCCTGATGTTGAACAGTATCTAGTATCTTTATATATGATTTTCTGGTGGCACCATAAATGAAGCTGCCATAATCTAGTTTTGAGCATACTAGTGATCTATATATTTTCAGTAGGGTTTGTCTGTCTGCTCCCCAGTCTGTGTGGGCAATTAGCTGGAGAGTTTTGTAGCATTTATTCTTTAAGTGTTTAATATGAGGGATGAATGTGAATCTTTTGTCTAATATTAACCCTAAGAATTTATGTTTGTCGACAACAGGAATCTGGGTATCATCTAGTTTTAAGAGAGGATCTGGGTGCAGTTTTCTAAGCTGACAAAAGTGCACGCATTTAGTCTTATTAGTGGAAAACTTAAATCCGTTTTTGGTTGTCCATTTTTTTAATTTGTCGATGCATAGTTGGAATTGACGCTCAATTATATGGATATGCTTTGAGCTATATGCAATTAAAACATTATCTACATATAGTGAGCAATCCATACCTTGGTTTATGCATTTAACGATATTATTAATCTTTAGATTAAACAATGTTACAGATAAAATACTTCCCTGTGGTACTCCCATTTCTTGTTCCTTAATATCAGAGAGGCATGTTCCTACACGGACTTAAATAATCTATTGTTGATGAAGATGGGTAGTCTTCCTTTCAGTCCGGCTTCTTTGAGATCTTTCATGATACCATACCATATATAGAATATAACAGTCATATGTTTTTTTTGTATAAATGCATTTCTGATAAAGGTTTCCAGTCGTATTAAGTGGTCTGTAGTGCTCCGTTGTTTTTGGAAACTGCATTGAAGGTTGGTTAACATTTTATTTGTTTCAAGAAACCACATTAGTCTGGTGTTTATCATTCTCTCCATCGTCTTGCACACACACAGCTTGTTGGAGCTATGGGGCGATAATTAGAGGGGTCAGATGCATCCTTCCCTGGTTTTGGTATGGGAATGACTGTGGCTTATTTCCATATAGCTGGAAGGTTGCCATTGATTCAGATGTCATTAAGAATGGAAAGTAAATACTTTAATGGTTGATCTGGTAGTTGGTCCAGGAATTCATGTAATCTCATCTGGTCCTTCAGCCGTGTTATTGGCTTTTTTTTAATGAATCCTTTAGTTCTTGAATGGTAAAAAGTTTATATAAACTTCTTCATTATTACTTTTAAAGTGTAGGTTGTTTTTTTCTTTTTCCTGTTTAATAGTCTGGAATTTTTTATTGTAATTTTTGGATGATGAATTATTTGAAATAGTGTCTGCAAGCATCTTGGCTATGTCCTTTTTTTCGGTTATTTTTTTATTGTTTATACAGAGGTGGTTGAGAGGGGAACTGGTGTTTTTTCCTGATA
The DNA here is from genome assembly GCF_053919585.1 of Euprymna scolopes. NCBI lineage: Eukaryota > Metazoa > Mollusca > Cephalopoda > Sepiida > Sepiolidae > Euprymna > Euprymna scolopes. Next base: position 91,069,534 of record NC_136495.1, on the reverse strand, counting down.
TTTTCCGTATCATTTTCCATATGGTTTTGTCTTCAGTGTTATTGTTGATTTTGGACACAAAGTTTTTCCATGATTCACATTTGGCTTCTTTTATTGTTCGCCGTGCTTTAGCTCTGCATATTTTGAAGTTGTTTAAATTCTAAGTAGTTGGTCGGTTGTTGAATTTTCTTAATGTGGCACGTTGTAACCTGATAGCCTTTTTGCAATTATCATTAAACCAGGGCCGATTATACTTGGTTGATACCTTTGTTTTCGGTATGTGTTCCTCAGCTATTGAGATGATGGTATCTGTAAAGTGAGTGATTGGGTCTTTCACATGTTTTCCAGGTAAGAGTTTGTGCTCGCATAATGATTTGAATTTATTCCAGTTACCTTGTTTAAGGTTCTAACGAGGAATTTTTGAGTTTGTTTCAGGACCAAAGTGTTCTAATATTATTGGGAAATGGTCGCTCCCACAAGTGTCCTCGTGCACTGTCCAGTTGTAATCCATAAAGATACTAGGATCACTTATAGAGAGGTCAATTGCTGAGTATGAGTTTGTAGCAGAGTCAATAAAGGTTGTTTTTTTGTTATTATATATGCATAGGTGGTTGTTGTTGATAATATTTTCTATAATGATTCCTTTTCTGTCTGAACATCCCCAACTAACATTATGACTGTTAAAGTCACCTAATAATATGAAGGGGCAAGGAAGTTGGTTAATAAGTTTTTCTATCTCTGTTTCATCTATAGGGTCATTTGGGGGTAGATATATGGAGCAGATTGTGACTGTTCTATGTAGGGGGGTTGTGGTGGCTGTAAATTAGTTTGTAGATTTATTTGGCTTTATGCTGTTCTATGTAGGGTGGTTGTGGTGCCTGTAAATTAGTTTGTAGATTTATTTGGCTTTGTGCTGTGTTTTTGAATGGATGTTCTTCCAGAAGCACTATTTGGATTATTTGTTGTGTGGTTATATTAGTAATATACACGGACGAAAAAAACGCTTTGGATAATTACAGATTTCAAGGTAGTTCTACTAAAATAGCCATATTTTTCAAACCAAAGCACTTCAAGTCTTCAATTTACTACTGTTTTGTTCGGAAATGAATATAATTTCACATGAATTAATAAATATGAATGTACATTATATATTTTAAGAATTTTAAGCAAATAAAGTGATAAAAATGTGAACGTCATAAAATGGTATTTTCGGTAAGGTTTTAAATGACCCTCCCTGTTTTCTAAAGGCCCGTACCATGATTGTATGAAGAATTTCGTTATTAAATTTGGAAACCAATCAGAAGCGGTGTTAATCTTAATACTGTCAAGTTTTTGAAATATTTTTGACCATTTCTTTTTTTGTTGTGTTAAAAATAAGACTTTAATATGACGAGTATCAAACATTTTGAAAAAAAAATTCATCGGACACCCACTAGTAAATAAATCATTCTTTTTACTATCTTTATCAATTAAAAGTATTATTGTATGTTGAGTAGGACCGCGGTAATTGATAATAATTTAAAAGGACCTACCCCACAAAAATGTTTATTTTTCGAGTTTGGTCAAATTAAGTTAGTATTAGTAGCAGCAGCAGCAGCACTGCAGCAGTTGTAGTATTAGTCATAGCACAGTATAAACAACGCGTTCTTTAACTTTTATTCACGAACGAATTAAGAAAAACATGAAAATATGAATATAAATGTTCTGATATGTTTAATTAGAGCTATAATAATAATAACATTAGTTTTTCGGTTTTCAGAATGTATAATAACAACAATCCCAATCAATTCGGCATTATGAATCCATTATAATTCCTCACATTTCTGGTCAAATTTAAAAACATGGTTAAAAAACAAAGTAAACTTTTGTAGATATATAACTTGCATGCACTTTTATTCGTTGCATTAGTTTTGAACAGCGAATTAAAACAATGTTTTACTGCGAACAGCCACAAATATTTTTTTCAAAATCAAAAAATGTATGAAAATCTCGTTTGTATTACTATACACACAGATTTGAAAAAGTTGTCAAAAAACAAATATATAACAAATAAATGTTATCAAAGGCAAATAAGTTACTTTTCTACCTAACTGGATATGTTTTTAGTGTTTATATTTAATGTAGCATGTATATTCAGCTCGAAAAACATAGTGTTTACCGATATATTCGAAAATTTAAAATGGCGGCCGACTCTCTCTTTGAGTTGGTAAGTTTGGGAAAATGAGTTATAAATAAAAAACCAGACAAAATACTGTTAGAAACTCGCTCAATATATGTTACCCCCCCCCCCAACAAAATACCTCTGTAAGCCACATACAAGCATCTAAAACAAACAAAAAATAGATCCTTTCTTATATGCACATAACAAATAAATTGGTTAACTGTCCTAAAATGCTGGAAAGGTGAATTATTTTGCATTAAATTTTTGTGAAACTAACCCCCCCCCTCTAATATTGTTTTTGTTTCTATCAAGTTTTCAGTATGTTCACACACAATTTTTCTTAGCCCTACAATTAATTCAAAGTCCGAATGGCAACCTTTCCCATATTCTCATTGCGTAGAAACCCCCTTAAAACCACACATAATCGTCTTAAAAAAAATAAAACAAAAAGCATACAGGATTTATCTCCCATAAAAAAAAAACAGTTAACTGCCCTAAAACGCTAGAATGACCTGTAATGGGGAATTATTTTACATTAAATTCTAAAATAATTTGTTTATCTTTCATTAAAGTTTTTCATGGCATTTCATACATAATTGCCTAAAAAGGTAGAATCACATTTTGGAGGGGTGGTCAGAAGGGGTCGGTTGGGGTTAAACAGAAGGTGTTAATCTACAATAATACCAAAGAAATATTGCAATATATTCATTTTTAAGTGGTCCTATGTTTAGATTTAAGTTTTTTTGCACATAAAGTACATTACAATTCAACTTTGAGTTCTCCAACTTCTTTTCTGTTTATGGATACATGGAGTTTTTAAGGAATTGCAGCATATTTATGCACATTTACTGCAGACTATTTGGAAACCATGAAATTTGGGGGATTTTCAGCTTAGTCTTGTGTTTTAACAAAGATATGACATTTTTACTGAAAAAGTAGTATAAAAAATGACAAAACGCATATGGTCTTAAAGAGGGGAAAATATCCAAACGTGCGAGGCACAAAAATAATCATAACTTCCTTAATTTTAATCAGATTTTTAAAATTTAAAAAGATTCTTTCTTAGCTCATCAAGCTCTTTCTATGCATACCAATATTGAAATATTTTAAGCTATTTCAAGTTTTTCATGTGTATTGCTAAGGTTATATTCAGTGAAGTTACGGAGATTGATAGTTTCAGATGGTTTTAAAAAAATCTTTTGTAGGCATATTATAGTAGGACAGAGATTGGATATTAGTAGAAGTCATTCTTTCTTGTTGGCTTTTATACCTCTGCAATTCCATTGGATTATTTTGTTAGCCATAGTTTAGTTTTATGTTTTTGATTTCCTTTTATTTTATTAAGAATAACAGTGGTTGTTTTCTACTATTTGATTATGGGGGTTCAGAGGCTCTGTTGTCTGTTTCCATTATTTCCAAGGATTTAAATTTGTTCTGATCTGTAGTTCTGGTTTTTGACGTGGAGCGAAATCTGTCTTTTTTGTTTTTTTCATTTATTTTCTGTTTGGTTGGTGTAAGATTTGATTTTTTTCTTTGTGGAGGGTACTAGTTCTTTTGGTTTTGAGATGTTTTCAGTTTGTGTGGGTTTTTTGTTAGAGGATTGTGTTTGATTTTTGGGATCTGGTGGGATTTTATTTTCAACTGTTTGGTAGTTATTTTCAAGTACAGCTTGAGTTGACGGCAGTTGCTGTAAGGTGGCCCTCAATGCCTCAACTAGTTCTTGAAGTGATTTTATGAGGGTAGAGATTTCCTTTAGTTCAATGTTTTCTATTGTTTTTAATTGATTTTTGGTTGCACCTGCATATCATCTAGTTGGTTCTGTTGTGGTGGCTGTTTCAATAATTTTTCTAGCTTTGTTTTTGGTATATTTTAGTTTTTTTTTTTCTTTGATCCAGTTTTGGCAGAGCGATGAGTACGCTGGATGGTTCTCACCACAGTTTGGGCATTTTATATTTCCTTGGCATTCTGTTTCCTGGTGTTCATTACTTCTGCATTTTGGGCATACTGTTTTCCTGGTGCAGTATTCTTTGAAGTGGCCAAATTTTTGGCAGTTTAGGCAGCGAAGTGGTCTGGGGATATATGTTTCTACTTTAATGTTAATATATCCAATCTGGAGTTCAGTTGATGGGGTGGGAGTATTGAAAGTTAATATGTATGTGTTGGTGTTTATTGTTTGTTCGTTTGCCCAAGCATCTCAGGAATACAATGATGATATACTCAAACAGTGAGTATAGCTGCTTATGACGATTTTTTCATTTCCTCGGACCCAGCAAGGTATAGAAAGGGTTAGTTGTCAATAGCATCAGTTTTCATTTGATTGGCCCTTGCCATCGCCTTCTAATGATAGTATGTGCATGTTTTTTTTTTTATAAGTGTAATGTGTTTGTATTTCTCTTTTTTGTGGGGGTTTACTATTATTAAGGACTGTCATAACTAGCCGGTTGATCGGGTCGAGCCTGCCTGACCGCCCGTCTAGCTGAAGTAAGGGCCAAAGTTGAGTGTTGTTAACTCACGGCCACTTGATTCCGAGGTCATAAGGTGCTCAGCCACCAGGATCCCGTTCTAAGGCATTATGGGTCGCCACCTACGGCTAACAGGTGGCCCCATTGAGGGACTTTTACTCTCTGCAGGGGGGCAGTCAGTGTATTATGATACTCCACCGACAGGGTCTGGGAGGAGGGGGGGAATAAAATAAAAAGGGGAGGGAGAGGGAGAGTGGCTGTTGTTTTTGGTTTTAGTTTTGCAGAACAAAATTAAGTTTTACAAAAAAGATCAGAAAACAAAAAAACGTCAATGTAGGTGCATTTCGTCTCAGGAAGCCAAAGGACAGCCTGATCTGGTAGCACCAGTTTAAATTAAGAGTAGAGGATAAATTTGGTATCTAATTTAAAATTGAGTCTCATTTCTGGGCCGTTCTACATTTTTAGGGGTGTCCTAAAATCTTTTACAACTAACCCTAATTCTGACTAGTAAGGTTATAAAACCATACGTAGTCACATAATACTGATTCCAGTAATACTTATCCAAATAAAATGCACTGATGTTATCGCCCAGAACAAATTTTTTTTGGAGGGTTAGTTGCCTTAAAATACTAGAATAGCCTGGAAATGGGGCTCATTTTATGTTAAATTTACATATGAAACTGTTCCTCCAAGCTAAATTCTGAATAGATGTTTTTCTTTCTGTCAAGTTCACCTAAAAAAGTAGAATCTTGTTTTTGTTTTTGAAGTGTAAGGTTAGTCTAGTGGCTAGTCAAGCTACATCTAACTTTTCAGAGAATTATATACATGTATATATATATGTATACACATATTTTTTCCTACTTTGATGTATCATTAGTGCAGTTAACTTAGTATATTTTTGTTAAAAATTTCTTGTTTTTAATTTTAAAGTTTATTTATACATTTAAAAATTTGAAAGAAAATTATATTGCACAAAACAATTTAAAATTTATTTGTTATCATAAAAAAATTATTATTAATAACAGTCGTCTTTTTATTTATGTTAGCAATTAAATGAAGCAGATTTCACATCATTTAAAAATATTTTTTTGATTTTCTTAGTATGTTCCAGCAAGGGGGCATACTACCACTATCTCATTTGTTTTAATCGAGAGATTTTTTTTAAAGATTCTAACTGCCCTTTATGCACAATTGTTAATTTTTGAAATTCTTTTTCTTGTCCGGTTTGTGAGAGTGTGTAAAGAAAAATGTCTCATCTCATGTGATGATATCATCACATAAATCATCAAGTTGAAAAACTTAATTTATTTAGATCTAAGAAATTTTTGGATTACAAGATTATGCATATCTGCTTAGTAGAATTCTTCTTAACCAAACTAAAATGACAGGTAAGGTGCTTGTTGAGATGTTTAATTTGATTAAAAGGAACAAAAAAAATTGCCTCAAGTCTTCATTTCAACATATTTAACTTAAAAAGCATTTTTTCTAAAATGATAGAAATTTTAAATTTCTTTAAGTTAGTCTACAACTTATAATGAAAATTGTGTTTGTGGAAATCTTTCACTACCTAGATCACTATTTTCTTCAATTTTTTTAACTCTTATTTTAAATAATTTTACTTTAAAATTGTTAATAAATAATGTTTTATTTTATTTACAATTGTTCATCTACTTTAATTAGAATTTGTTAAAATTGTTCATGAATTAAATGGTAAACATATTCATTATTTCAAACTCATTTTAATGAATGAATTTGGATTTCTGATCATTTATTGGAGCAGAATCTCTCCCTTCTTTTCATCCTAGTGAATTTACTTTGTTATGCAAATATATTTGCTCATCCATTAACGTTTTATTATGAGACATAAAAAAGAAACGTTTGGCAAGACATTGTCCCTATCTCCTACTCAACATTAACCTTAAAAAATTTTAATAAGTTCTTGAGACTTATCATCAAACATTGATTTTTTATTACTGTTTATCAATCATTTTCCTTCTAATTTAGAAGGATAAATATCTTAGTTTAATAAATATTAAACATCAACACTAATTTTGTTTCTTTTCAGCTTTTTGTGAATTTCTTAAATCTTTTAATTTAAAATCTACAAAACTAAACATCGCAATTCAACAGTTGGCACTTGTGTTAAGTCACCTTAAACAAGTCAATAGAATTATTTTCAATTGAAAACTTTCTTCTATTTATGAAAGAATATTTGAAGAATTTGTTTTCGATACATTTTTCTGGCAAATAACTAAGTTGACATTACTATTTACTCAGCTTAAAATTTATCTAATATTTATGTTAACAACTTGTAAAAAAATTACTATCATTTATTTGCTAGGAATAATAATAAAAATAATATGCAATTGTGTTAAGTTGAAGAAATTTACAGTATATTAAATACTTTTCAACCCAATTCTTACAAGAAATATAGTGCATAGCTTGTTAGCTTTCATAACATAAATTAAGCTATTACTTACTGAGACGGTGTTCTCCAGTTGATACTGTCCTTCAGCAATGAGAATGCGCAATGTCAGATCGGCTGCCTCTTTCTTACCATCCTTCTTACTGTTGCACTCCATACTGGGGAACTGGCGTTTACCAAGAATCACTGCAAATTTGAACCTGAAGTAAAAATCAAATAATATTTTAATAAAAAACCATAGAATTTTCTGTTGAGGTGAGGGTATTCAAGTATCATATTATCATTAGTGCTTTATGGGATTGAAGATCATATCATATACTGATGGTCATTACCAGAAACTGAGAAACAAAAACTTGCAGGTTTAAAAATAATAAGGAACCACTTATTAACATATAGCTTAGTATATTTAGAAAATGTATTTTCATCTTTCTGCAATATCCAAAATAGTTTAAATAATTAATGATCAAAGAAGATGTTGACAAATCAAATGGGTTACAAGTTTTCTAGTTTTAATAAGTAACTAGTTTGTTTCTTTGAAACATACTATAAACTATCACAACAAAATCAGACTTATTGCTTAGAGAGTAGGTACAGAAATTATGCAAGATAATCATATAAGCAATATATATTCTATAAAATAAAAGAGGAATATTTAGACTAGTATCCTTATGTTAGTTGTTTTTGACACATTTTTGTCAACTGCACATAAAGTAGTTACTGATTGTATTTTTAATTGTCAAGTCTTTGTAAAACAATCTTGGACCATGATAGGAAAGAACATATGATCCGAATAAAGGTATGGCAAAGGTTTTATATGATAGAAATTAACAATAAAGATAAGAAGTGAACACTGATTTTCAAACTGAATTCAAATCCTTGAAGGTCAGTAAAAACATTATTATATACTGACTGGTGATGCATTTAAAAACAAAGGTTTATACAAACAATTCTTTCAGCATTACAATTTGGTATTAATTTGTTATTAGAGTAGTAATGACTGTATGACCTTTACCCTCGCCGAGGTGCGCGACTTGACACAAAAAAAAAAAACAACTTCTAAATCAACTGCTAACGCACGTGTCACTGTAACGTCCAATGACAACAACAACAACCTTCTCACTCGACCTGCCTTTTATACCACTCTCTCAATCCCTCCTCTTGCGCATGCGCCCAGAGATTCCTGACAACCTCGAGACTTCCGCTTATAAAAACCCAAGTTTTGTTGTCGCGCATGCCTACACAAGGCACAAACACGTGGGCGTTTGTTTTGTTGGTAAGTACTACACTCCCCCCCCCTGATCTGATGATCACATAGAGTGCACTCCGGAGGTGGCCTCTTAGTTCGCTGGCTTCTGCGAAGGGTGGTATTTACAATCTTGGATTCAGGTTCTGGTTCTGGGTCTGGTTCTGGTTCTGATCCTGCCTGATCAGACGAACTACAACTCTCTTGCTCGGTGACCTCACTTATCAGCAGCTCATCATCTGATAATTCATCGCTCTCTGTAGTTGTGGGATGTACTTCGCTAGCTGGGCGAAGATCGCGCACATGGCGTGGGGTTCCATCAACAAGGAGCGACTGCTGGCTGACCACTCCAGATATTCGTCCTCGCTTGAACTTGGTAGTGCACCGGTTTCCAGGGGGTCTTACCCAAACTGGATCCCCTACCTTGTATTTGTCATGACTCTCCTCGTCGATTGGCTGGACAGTGTCAATGCCCTTTATCCTAACATGGTATGTGTGTATGGCATTGGCCGGTGCTGTTGTTAGTGTCTTCTCATCCTTTGGTGTGATGTTATACCAATACGTGGCCTCCGTAATGGTGCATTGCTTTCTGGCAGCAATTCTCTTGATGCTGCGATGGCTCCTCTCAGCAATGCCATTCCCTGATCGCACATGAGCACATCGCAGTCGTAGTCGGACACCCCACTCATTCAACAACTGCCGAACTTGGTGGCTACAAAAAGCAGCATCGTTGTCCGTCAATATCTCTTCCGGCGCACCTCGCTCAGAAAAGATAGATGACAGTTGGCGGACAACATTCGCTGAGTCCTGCCTGGTCATTTGCCGCCACACCGCAAAACGAGTGGGTCCACAGTTGATAAGGGCTAGAAAGGGCTTACCACTGTAATGGGTAATATCCATCGCTACTCGTTGCCACACATGCTCAACCTCCAATCGCCCCTTCTGCCATTGCTCAGGTGCAGGATCGATAGACTGGCATGCCTCACAGTGCTTGATGATCTGCCTGACATCTGCCCTTGTCACTGCCGGGTCCACACGTCTCGCAAAATACAGAGTTCTTTTGATACCTGGATGTCCACTCTGCACATGAATTCTTTGTATTTGGCATGAACTAATCGCGCCAACTGTGCAAGATCGAGCAGCGAACTCCACGCCTGTCTTCACAGCTTCATACCATTTGTGAGGCACACGGGTTAGTTGGTCTGCACGATTACAGTGTGATGCCACGAGTGTTACATTCACCGACAGGTCATACTTCGATACCAGACTCTTCAGGGTGTTTACCCTCCGCCGGAGTAACATCTCATTGGCTGCCTTAGTGCGGACTCTCGTTCGTCCCGAAAGAGTGTCGGACACCCAGTGGTAGACGCAGAGAGAATCCTTGTACAAGTGCAACTTCTTTGACTGCCATTGCAGTGCCAGATTTAAACCCTTCACAACAGCATCCAGTTCCGCCAGGTTGATGTGTTGAGCATCATTCACGGGTCGCAGCCAGCACGCGTCTTCAATTACGTTTCCACGTTGCTCCAATAACACTCCCAATGTCAAAGAACTAGCGTCAACCCACACATTCACAGTGTCCCCATCGACACACCATTCTCCATGAGCAGGGTCCTCCTTGTCAACTCTCTCTAGGGTTTCCGTCGTCATCAGAGTTAGAAGAGCATCATCAGATACATCATCCCAACCTGTAGTTACTAAACTTGCCCTGCGTTTGATGATGCCCACAGCTGCTCGGAGCCAGCCACATGCTGGTAAGTGACCAATAAGTTTCCCACACAAGGAAAAAATAGTCCGCGGCGTAATAACATCAGAGATGTTTGGAATCTCACTGCCACGCCTCCATCGTAAGGTACCGTCTTTCCCACAGACGTCCAATCCTAATACCCGTGCTCCATCCCTCAGACGTTCGGGATCCTTGCACTCCAACCCGAATTGAGCTAACTTTTCTCTGACGTGCGACGCAGATTGTATATCTTCATTGATGTACACATCGTCAATATAGGCCGATGTTGCGTCCTCAGTGGTCTTGGGACAACACTGCATTTACAATGGTCTTCATGATTTGCGGTGCCACATTCAGCCCAAAGCCAAGTCAAGTAAGGCAGTATCTCTGATCCCGGAACCACACTGTCTGGAACGGCCACAATGTCTCATCCACTCGCACCTGCAAATAAGCCTTCCGTAAGTCTACTATAGACACATTGGAGCCCTTCTGGCGCCATTCTCTCAGCTTGTGGGATGTTCTCCAAGAAGTATCACAAGGAATAACTGTTGACAAAAATCACAAATTTGGCTAATTCTGTAGACCAACGTCTTTTACAAGTCATTCATAAAAAATAATCACATATCTCCTACTAATTATGTCAACGTAGAAATTGCTATGTAGTTATTGTGTTCTAAGGATTTTTCCTAGTTCATTTAATGTTTGAAAATTATTTCAATAAACAAGTTATAGGTATATTGCGTTTTTTCTCAACCTCGTTAATAACTTGACACTCTGAAATTAACAGATATTCCTATCTTCTGCCATAGTTTCGCTAATACTGCTTTCAATACTTTCATTTTCTGACTGAAGTAGCTGAACAGTATTGTAAGCACTTTCTTCAAGTTTCATGGATTTTTAATCACTCGTTCCTTAAATATTTAAAAAGATGTAAACTTCTTAATAATTTGATACGCAGTGTATATCTCAGCTATTTGTTCAGAGTACAAGAATTTCACTGTTGAATACGAAATATATATATATATATAGTATGTAAATAAAATTTAATCTTTCCTCTTTCTAATGGTATCATTTTTTCTTGTATGATAAATTTGTTGTTTTTTATTTTTGAAAGTTTATTTTAACTATTTTAATGGTGTGTTTAGTTTTACTTCTTTGCAACAACAAATTTTTAGTTCTGTTTTTTCTTTTTAATACTGTGCCATTTACACTGTTAATTAATCCACTTTGAAGAAGTCCATCTTATTAAAAAAAATGTTTCATAAAAAATTCCAATTTGAAAACTTCCGTCTATAAAATTTTACAAACATTTAATTGTAAAAATGATACTTTTTGATGTCATTTGTATAAAGCAGAATTTCCCCAATAATAATCAGTATGATTCATATCAATCTTATTTAACACAATGAATAACTTCCAAATAAAGAGACAGAGGTTTTTTCTTTTTGATTAACAAAATAGTAACCAACGTGCACATGTAAAACTCTTTTTCCTCACTTTCAAATAATTGTAGCAAAAGTGTTTGCTTTTGTCTTATTCTCTCTTTCTCTTGCTTTCCTTTATATTTTCTGTCATTTTTTTCAGAATAAATATTTATAATTTCCTCACTTTCCATGTTGCAAAGAATTTTATCTAACTTTCATTTTCAAAAATATTTCATTAAATGAGGCTCCTGTTCTATATTTGATGACCCGTAATTCTTTAGGTCACGGGTCGTCTATGATCTATTTTAATAGATGATGCCATACCTTATAACTTTATAAAAGATCTTCCTAGTATCTTCAACCAAGTGATGGAAGAACATAACATAGCTTTCATATATTGACTATAACAGAAGTATAAAACCAAATTGAAGCTACATAAGATGAGTAAAATTACCAGTAAATACTTCCATTATTGTTGTGGCCCTAGGAAAGGGTCATAAAGAAAGACTTGAACAACAAGTTTTGGTAGAAAAGAATATATTGTACCAGAAAGTGAATACAAAGAAAAGCATTGCAATTTTTCAACTGTTAGACAGTCTGCAGTCTTGCGTTAAGTCGACTTGGAGTTTTTATGATTAGAAGACTCCATTACAAGTGAACCCTCTCTCTATAAGGAGTACCGTTTTCTTTATGAATTGATAGTTAAAAGATCTGTGGACTTCCTTTTTCTTCTCGATCGGCAATGTTCTGGGGCTGCTTGATGTGGGGTTGATGTCGAACGTGTCATATATCACCTTAATTGCCTTTTCTTCATGAGGTACATAGTTGGGATTATCCAACAGATGCTTTTTTATTTGGTTGACATGTCTTTTATGCATGAATTTAGGACCTTGAATGATGTATACTATATTTCTAATTCTTTTGTCTATTGTGCATAGTTCTCAAAAAGACGTTTTTATAAGTCTTGTAGAAAAATTTTTCTTAGGTACCATAGAAGTCCTTCTAAATTTTGTTTGCTTTGGTAACAGCTTTTCAAATATGGATCACACTTTTTGCTGGAACAGTCTAGGCTGGGGATATTACTGATGGTGTATTCAGGTTAGGTGTAATCCTATAGACCTGTAGAAACTGTTGCAGTACCACATGCTTTTTTGAGTGCTCGTTTCAATGTGTCAACACAATATTCTGCCTGTCTGTTTGATCGCAGGTGGTACTAGAGAGCTGTGATATATTTGATTTGGAACATCACACAGAAATCTCACAGTCTCCTTGAAGTCCATGAACAGAAACCAAGTCCCATTGTCACTAAGCAGTTAACAAGTCCAAACCAGGCAAATAATTCGCGGAGAAAATGAATTACTACCCATGTAGTGGGTTTCTTATATCTCAGCACATCTGGCCATTTTGTGTACCTGTCCATTATAATTAGGTAATACGAATCCTCCAAATGGCTGGGCAAAATTTATATGAATTCTAAACCAAGTTGGTCTGTTTTGGACTATGGCTTAAAAGTGATGCCTTTGCTGTCGACCATGTTTTCGATGTTTATATCCATCTTTAACCCATATATGTTACTGCACATGAGACTCTTCATTCTGTTTATTCCGGTGTTACTCAGATGAAAATTTTCATTCTTTTTTGTAATGTTTTTGGTATGATGACCCTCTTGCTGTATAATGCGTCAGTACCCATAGAAAAACTGTCCTGTATTTGCAATTTTCTGCTTTGTAGCACAAATAATATTACACATCATGGTTTTAATTTCACTGGTATGTAAGGAATTAATTACTGAGTCTTCAAGAGGTTCACTCTGACTCTTGAAAGTCTGTCTGCATGTCCAATCTGCTTGGAGGAGAGGTACTCTGACTTGAAATTGTAATTTGCAGAATAGTGCTCCATTTCAGTAGTCTATTCGCTATGTAGAGGGGTAGTCCTTTTCTCAACTTAAAGATGGTTGGTCTACAGTTTAAAAAACCGTCCTTGGAAATATTGTGAAACTTTGCAACTGTGAAGATAATAGCAAGAGCTTCTCTCTGGATTTGTGGAAGTAGAGATTTTCTGCTGAAAGTAGAGAGTTTGACACATGTGCAATAGTTTTTTTTTTTTTTTTTTTTTTTTACTTCTGTCCTGTATTTTATATAAGATACAGCCTCCCCCCCTCCCTATTCTGTACAAGCTCACATTGCTTTTTTTTTTTTTTTTTTTTTTTCATTTTAATGAATGTCACCTGGCATTCAGGAGCCATTTTTACACACTGTCCTTTTTTAATAGTTAATTCAGTGGGGCCCAGAGGTCATGCATATTGGGAATAAATGCCTGGTAATAGTTTGCTAACCACCCAAAACTTTGTAATTTTGTAACGTTTTTGGAAGCTGGCTCATCCTTTATAGCTGTGGCTCTTTCTGGCTTCAATCTTCTACCGCTTTTATCGATGATGTGTCCCAAGTATTTTATTTCTTCCATGAAGAAATTGCATTTTCCTTCTTTTACTTTAAAACCAAAGCTACATAAGATGAGTGAAATCTTTCATTATATCATTTAATATATTTTTTTACATATTCGAAATTTAATATTAAAAAAGTTATTTTAAAATTTAATTTTAAGTTTTTTAATAAGCCTTTGTTTAATAATTGACTGATGATGTGTTTTATATAGCAAATTTAAAGGTTTCGAAGTCTATTGTTTTTTTTGAAAATTTTTTTTACATGCCAAAGTTGAATTGTTTCACAAAAATCTTCCTATCTTTGCCAAAGCTAAATTGCTCCATAAAATCTTTCTTTAATAGTTTGCATTGAAGATGGAAGCTTTTAGCAGATAAGTTGTTGCGATATTTATTATTTTTTTTTAGATGCAAATGTTAATATTAACTATATTTATTTCAGTTTTTAATTTATATTTTTTATTTGTTTTATTTAATAAGAGATTTTCTCGTCCATGAATGTACTCATTGTATCTAGCAAGTTGATTTTAATTATAGCATAAATAGATTCAACAATTCTATTTATTTTCAGTTAGTAAGAAGAGAATCTATCATCATACTTTCCCTTAAATACGTCAATTAGACTTTTATTAAGTACAATACCCAATATTATCATTATTTTTTTTTAATGGAGAGTAGACAATGCATTGTGGATGCGTTATTGGCAGTTCCTGGAACTCTCACTTCTCCTTATTTTTAATGAGTGATTGTCAGAAGACAAAGGGAGAAGAAAAAGCTGTATTCTAGGTTGGCAATATTTTACATGAACAGTCACCAGAGATGTCAGAAATTTTCTGTTTCTATGTCTATCCTTGTAGCCATGTCACTAGTAAGGGGGCTGGAGGTAAATGTTTTAACTGGATTGATGTTATCCACCTGATAGTCAGGGACCTAAACCTTGGATTAATCACTAAGGAGGTTGTCCTATCAGCAGGTGCAAAGTACTGGGACTGCTATATTGCCATTTGGTGAATGGATTCTGGACCATGCAGTAGCTTCTGGTAGGGCTTCTTGATGCCATATTAATGGGTAATTGTTATGACTTTACCTTACTCTGTGCTACAAAAGAAAAAATATTTCTTTGTTTCTTTTTCTCTCTTACTTCCCCTCTCTGCCCTGCCCTAAGCCAAGTCTGTCGACCTATTCCACAAATCTCAAAACTCCATCATGAAAAGTTTCCAGAAAAAATACACAATTAAACCCAGATCTATAACTTCCAACGTAGACTCCAACTACCATGTCTCCTTTTCCAACATCAGGGGTCTATGTTCCAACCTTCCAGAGGTTGAAACCCAGGAGACTAAACCAGACTTATTATTTCTAAATGAAACTGGCATTGGACAGACTATTTCCCTAGATAAGTTTGTAATTAAAGCATACTCTAACTTAACTTCCCAATCTGGCCCCCAAGATCGCCATAAGCATGGAATATATGCCTACATTAAAGATGGCTTTACATGTGGTAGGGACATCTCCAGAGAAGATCCTAAATTAGCCTATATGTGCTTCTGGGTTGCACTTGCTCACACTATTTGGTTTATATTTGCTCTCTTTAAAAGCATATAAGAAAATTGATCACATCCTGTCTGCTCATTCACATTTGTAGAGACTTCAATGTTTACAATGTGGAATGGTTAATTCACTCAAACAAGACCGATGACAAGAGTAGATTCTGTTATGATTTCTCCATTGCTTATGACCTCACTCAGATTGTTCACGAACCCACCTGTGTGTCCGACACTGATGGCCAGTATGTAAATCTCCTAGACCTTTTTCTTACAACTTGCCCTGAGCTATGTTAATCTTCCATTCTGTCTCCACTGGGATCTTCCGACCACTCTGTTGTATCAATTAAGATAAGAATGAAATGTAATAAATCCTCAGATATACCTCTCCATCATACAGTATATTGATATTCTATGGCTGACTGGGATAGCTTCTGGGCATTTATATCAGATCTACCTCTGCATTCCATGTTTAAAAAGGATGTGTCCTCTATAGTATCAGACCTGATGGAATGGTTAATTGTAGGTATAGACTGTTTCATAGCCTTAAAACAGTTCCAGCAAAAACCTAACAGCCAGCTGTGGTTCTCGCCAAAATGTGCTGCTGCCATTGCGCACAGAAATCACTTTTTTCATCGCTTCCAACATAATAGATGTACTGAGACTAAAGCCACCTTCAGGACTACCACTGTAAGAGTAATGAAGAATGTGAGAGAGTTGTATGCTCAGTCCATCAAGTCCAAAGTAGCTGAGCAGCAGCTTGGTTTCCACCAGTTTTGGCAAATAGCAAACATAATCCTGAACAGAAATGTGTGCTCGATCCCAACTATCATCAATGGACCTGAGGTAATCTTGTCAGCAGCAGACAAAGCCAATCTCATTACCAAAAGCTTTGCAGCTAATTCTACCCTATATGATGAAGATCACTAACCCCCAGTATTTCCTCCTCTATCAGAAAACATGCTATGCAACATACAAATATCTGTGCACAATGTTGCCAAGCTAATTAAAAACCTTGATTCCAGTAAAGCAATTCGCTTTGACGGAATTCCTATTATAATGCTCAAAAAGCTTCAACCAAAACTAGCTCCCACACTTACAAAGCTGTTTAAGTGTTGTCTTAAGGAGAATTGCTTTCCAACACCCTGGAAAATCTCATCAGTATGTCCTGTATTTAAGAATTCAGGTGATCGGTCGTCTCCCTCTCAGTACAGACCAATAAGTCTCCTGTGTGTCATGAGTAAGTTGCTGGAATCTGTGTTAAATAGAGAAGTAGTCAACCACCTCAGCAAAAATAACCTTAGTGACATGCAATTTAATTTCCATTCTGCTAGATCTATAGCAGATGCGCTAACGGTTATATCTCATAGGATTAGCGAATCTCTCGATGGAGGCTTCCTTTCTAGGGCAGTTGCTCTTGACATATCAAAGACCTTCAATAGGGTATGGCATAAAGGTCTACTTCACAAGATCTCCAACTATGGTATAGCTGAAAATGTCTTCTCAATTATTAAATCTATCTCTCTGATAGGTTCATAAGAGTAGTGGTTGATGGGCAGAAATCAGAAGCTCACAGTATTGGTTTAGGAGTTTATCCTGTGCCCAACTCTCTTCCTGATCTACATGAATGATCTTCCAAATCACATCTTTAGATCATTCATAGACATTTATGCTGACGACACTACCATCTATGGCAGCACATCAAAGGCTGTAAACGACCAAGTTCTCTCTGATTCTCTCTCCTCTGATCTTGAACACGTAGAATGGGAAAAGAAGTGGCTTGTTACTTTTAATGCATCTAAAACCAAGCTTTTATCTTTACATCATCAACTCTCTGATCCCCATTTGGCATCAATTGAAATGAATGACTCTTGTCTTGGGGAGGCTCTATGTTTTGACAAGCCTCTGGGTTTGACCGTTACTTCTGATCTGAAATGGAACACATACATTAAATCCGTTGCCAAGGTCGCTGGAAAAATAGTGGGATCTTTCTATCGATCCAGTAGATATCTCACTGCTGATGCAATTCTCTACCTATATAAGAGCCAGATACATCCAAGGATGGAGAATTGTTGCCATATCTGGGCAGGAGCTGCTAGAAGACCTTATTCTGCCTTGAACGAGTTCAAAATAGGCTTTGTAGCCTGGTAGGGAATGCCCTTTTCTCTTCCCTGTAACCTCTTTCTCACAGAAGAGACTTTGTGAGCATGTCTCTGCTTTATTGTTATTTTCATGGCAAGTGCTCGTCTGAACTCCAATATATAGTCCCCCCCCCACCTCGCCAAACTTTCATGAGAAACACTCGTCTAGCTTAAAACAATATCAATAATTTCTCCCACTCTTTATCTGTGCCTAAACCTAAACGTAGATTCAATGAACAAAGCTTCTTTCTTAGAACTGCACGCCTGTGGAACTCTCTTTCGTTTGCCTGCTTTCCAGCTGACTACAATATGATCGTCTTCAAATCCAATGTAAACAAGCTCTTGATGAACCGTTCCCTTTAAGTAATTCAATTTACTAAATTTTCACTACTAACGATTACTATGATATTGTCCCATTGACTATTGTGCACTCTTTAACCCTGATCAGTGAGTGGCCTCTGGGCCTTGATAAGTAGTGACTCCTATGTAAAAAAGAAACAGTTTGCGATATCAATAAAGTGTTTGGCCCAGGAATCACTACTGAACACACAGCACAATGGTGGTTTAAGAAATTTTGTGGCAGCGACAAATCTTGAAGACGGTGAATGTAGTGGTCAGCCATTCGATGTTGACAACGATCAATTAAGAGCCTTAGTCAAAGCCTATCCACGCACAACTGTTCAAGAACTTGCTTCTGAATTAGATGTAATGTATATGACGATTTCCAGGCACTTAAGAGAGATTGTAAAAATAAAAATACTTAATAAATGGGTGCCTTCCGAATTGAACAGCATCAAAAAGAAATATTGTTATGAAGTATCATCTTCCCTTTTTTCCTGCAACAAAACCGACCAGTTTCTTGACTGAATCGATGACTTGCGATAAAAAGTGGGTTCTTTACGACAACTGGCAATGCTCAGCTCAGTGGTTAGATGCTGACAAAGCTCTGCGACACTTCCTGAAGCTAGAGTTGCACCAAAAGAAAGGTCATACTGACTGTTTGGTGGTCTGCAATCAGTCATTAGTTTTTGAATGCAGGTGAAACCTTTATGGCAAATAAGTACTGTCAACAAATAGATATAATGCATCAGAATCTTTGACAACAACACCCACTATTAGTCAACAGAAAAGGCTCAATTCTTCTCCATGACAATGTCCGACTGTATGTTGCTAAACCGACCTTGCAGAAGTTGAATGAATTGGGGCTACGGAACTGCCTCATGCGCTATACTCTCCCAACCTCTCACCTACCACTTTTTCACAACACTCTGCATGAGAAATGCTTTAAAAACCTAAGCGATATCAGAAACACCTTCAGCGACTTCTATTGCCACCAAAACGCAAGATTTTTATGTTCTTGGCATAAATGCACTTGTGTGTTGATTCTGACGGTGCTTTTTTTGATCAATAAATTTTTGTTTGAGTCGAGATATGTTCATCCAAATATAAAAGTTAAAAACAGCAACTTGGTACATTGTGCTGATCGTTGTTAAGAAAAAGACGCTATGTAGAAAATCATAAATTTTTTTTCATACGTTCAAAGCCATAATTATTTTACTTCTTTCTTCTTAAAAGAGAATAAGGAACCATGGAGGATTTCAAATAACCATGTGAAACTGTGAAAATAACAAATGAATTATCAGCAAAAGAATGAAGAAAGACAGGTCGAATTAATCAAATATCTGATGAAACAACAACACAAGCAGACTACTGCAATAACACTAAAAAAAAATTAAAAAAAGCAAAGCAAAATTTCAGGAGCAACAAAAGAAAATATAAAAGATTTTGAAAACTGTTACTGAACAAAAACAAAAACAGATGCTACTGGAACAACAAGAGAAAACAGATTTATTATTACAAAGTAAAAATCAAGTTACGGAAAGTAATACAGCATTCTCACCAAGTGCAGTTTGGAACACTATTGACAATTTCATTTACACCTCAGATGAAAACAAAGCTTCTGTCTCATATTTTAGAAGGTATAAGGGCCTACATAACATTGATGGGATGCACAGAGGACAACAAATTTGTGGATTACATTTTACTGTAAAAAACATGATTTAAATTTTTCGGAAACCATAAAGCTCTTAACAGAATTGTTCAGCCGAAAAATGTTATTTCACAGAAATGTCTGAATTCAATCATGAAAGATGATTAACTTTTGCATCAATAGTCAGCAAACATTGCAATAATTTTAAACTAGCTGAACCGATTTCTGATTATTTCAAAGGCCTGATATTTGTACAAGGATTGGTATTGGTGAAAGACGAAAATTTGATGCAAAGTTTTAACTAAATTAGAAAAAAGAGCTAAACCTGACACTAAAAAAGTTAGCAGAAAACTGCCCGCAAGTGATTAGAGTTAAAAAGGATTCAAGGAACATTGGAGAATCTGGCATCCTGTATATAAGAAAGATACATAAAAAAGTCAAAATCTATTCTCCAGAGAAAATAACATGAAAGGACATTATTATCCCGTTAATATATGCTGGTGAAAATATTAAAGATGTTAAGCTTCAGTTAGATTCAGGATCAGACATCAATCATTAATTTGCATACATGAAAAAGATTAAATAAACCTACCATCTTGTCTTGCAAAACAGCTAGAATGGTGACTGGGTCAAAAATAAGTTTTGAACGAGAATTAATCACTAATTTAACATTTAACAGTATGACAAAGAAATTAAAAATGTTCCTGTTAAGAAATACAAGAAATCGTTTTGAGAAAGATTGGATGCAACAATTTGTAGGAGTTGGCTATAATATTTTTTGTTAAAAAGTGGAAATTATTGATAGAGCAGTAAAATCTAAAGTCAGAATTAATAGGACTTGTGGTGCAGTGGTTAGAATACTTGGAAAAATCAATTGTAAAAGTGATATTCTCCTGAAGATTGAAGGTTCAATTCTCAGTGTGAGCTACGAAAAAAATGCAGTTGCGAATTACTTAGGACCTCTATCCAGTCATGGCTGACGGAACAAGAGCACGCTACCCCCGTGAAGTAAATAAAAGGTTCCGCTTGAAATTCTGTCCAAATTCCTGAGTTTGACAGAAATATTCCCAAGTTTGACAAGATACACCTGAAGAAGGTTGGAGGTTACACTGACCGAAATGTTGTGAAAATCAAGATGATAACAAATAATAGGAATAATCAATCCTCATCTCAAAACTTCAGAAACGCCATAAGGGGTTATTCAAATTTGAAAGGTTAGCTTTTGGAATCAAGGTAGTGCTTGCTATTTTTAAGAAATTTTGGTAACCTTGATTTTGCAATTGCATACCTGGATGATATTATCATAATAAAATATGAAATACAGGATTTTCGTCTTAAAATAAAAAAAAAAAATGGAAAGTACGATTTCTTTATGGAAGAAATAAAATACTTGGGACACATCATCGACAAAAATGATAGAAAACCAGACCCAGAAAGGGCTACAGCTATAAAGGATATGCCAGCTCCCAAAAATATTACCAAATTACAAAGTGTTTGGAGGTTTGCAAACTATTACCAAACATACATTCCCAATATGCACAACCTCAGGCTTCACTGAATGAGCTACTAAAAAAAGAACAGAGTGTGGAAATGGACACCTGAATGTTCGATAAAAAACTGATGTCAGATATATTTCTAATGCATTATAACCCAGCAAAAAAATAAGATTGGTATTGTAAAAATTGTTGCTAAAGTACACAAAATTGAGAAGGACCTCTATTGTGTCCAAGAAACGCTATGACCAGGAGAAAAAATTGTGGACTCCAGCGGCTGCTTGACAAATTGAGCGCTGCTTGCGCAGAGTTTGCACTGGTAATCAGTGTGACGAAGACAGTTGTGATGCACCAGGGTGATGCATCACCAATCACCATCAATGGCCACGAATTAGAGACTGTCAAGAACTTTGCGTATCTTGGATCCAACATCAACAAGGGAGTATCCATTGAACAGGAGCTACAAATGCGCATAAGTAGAGCAGCGTCTACTTTCAACCGACTACGTGAAAGAGCATGGTTCAATAAATACTTTACTTCTCGCACAAAATACCGCATCTACGAATGCTGTGTTCTGAGTATCCTACTGTATAGAGCAGAGACTTGGACCACGTATGCTCGTCACGAGAAAAGACTGAACGTCTACCATCTCTGATGCTTGCGACGTATCATGGGCATCAATTGGTGGGATAGAATCACCAACAAAGAGGTGCTAAGACGTGGCAGCAGCCGCTCCTTGTTCCAGACACTCAAGATACGACAATCGCGCTGGCTTGGACACCTGCGTAGAATGCCCGATGGCCGTCTCCCTAAGGATATCCTCTACAGTGAACTGGCAAATGGATCAAGAAGCCGCGGTCGGCCGGTGCTGCGCTTTAAAGATGTGACCAAACGGGATCTGATTGCTCTTGGCATCGATGTGAATGTGTGGGAGGAGCTAGCCAAAGATAGACCAGCATGGAGGCGTGCCTTGAGTAAGGGTGGCGAAGGACTTGAGAACCTTTGGTTTGAGAGGCTGGTGCAGAGAAGACAAAACTAGTGACTACGTTTACTGTTGTTGCATTAATCTTTCGTAGATTGCTTGCCTTTATTTATTTTTTTTTATGTATTACTGATAGAATGACACAAAACATAAAAGAAAGCATATTAATATATAGATTTAATTTTATTGCATTGTAATCCATTACTAAAAGAAATTTTTTGAAAATTTATAATCAACAATTGGTTTTTATTATATAACAAAAACAAATAGAACTAGAAAAAAAAGGATACTTACAACGGTCGATGAGAAGGTCCTCTGTGTGACAAAAGCTTAAATTCAACGGGTAAGTGTCGCTGTTGAGCATATTCCATCAGTGCGCTAACTGGATTTTTGTTGAGAGCGGCGAAACTTTCTGAGGTGATCTGTAGATTTGGTGCCAATGAATCAGTACCAGACTTGTCAGCTCCTTTCTCAGCCGCTTTGTCGGCCAACGCCTGCGCCACTGCTGCTGCCTTGATTTCTGCCAATGTAGGTGTTTTGCTCTCAGTAGTCTCAGTCGGGGACGAGATAGACACATTCTTGAGGGCATCTTGCAAATTCTCAATGGAGGTGTTGTTGTTGTTGTTACTATTTTTATTGTTTTTGCTTGAAGTGGCAGTTGTGGTAGAATTGGAGTTTGACTGAGAGGACGCCTGGGAGCTAGGAGTGCTGCTTTGTTTGGGGCTTGTGGCTCTCTGCTTAGAACTTTTGGAACCTTTGGAGCCCTTGGAGTTTTGTTTTGGACTTGGAGATGGTTGCTTACTTTGACTAGAAGAAGTCTGTTTTGAATTAGAGGCAGACTTGCTAGGAGCGGGAGCAAATGATGTAGTTGACGATGTTGAAGCAGAGGTCGTGATGGGAGCTCTGGAACTATCTGTCGATGCAGTGTTGCTATTCCACCTTGAGTTCTTTGACGTTGAGGACGACAAGGATGCTGACGAAGATGATGACGACTGGTTGTAGTCCTTTGAAGCATTTGAATTGGGTGTAGTGACATCTCCCTTGAAAATGGGGTCTTTTGCTAACAGTTCATGAGGAGAGGGGGGTAGATGGGGACTTCTGCCCACTTGACTCTGTGATGGTTTTGATTCATTTGAGTTGGACCCAGACTGTTTGGGAGCACTGTTACCCTGGAAATAAACACTTTTCATGTTGTTGGAATTGATGCCATTATCTGCCAATAGTACATGCGGGGGTGCAGGAGGCTGTCGATTTCCACCAGAGAATTGACGTGACATGTTTGAATTAAGATTTGAAGAGGAGTTTTTTCCTGCTGGAATCTCATTCTCATAGCTGGATGCATTCTTAGCCATGATGTAGATATCTTCACCAATTGTTGTGACTATTTTCTTCTTACACAAACTATGCAATATCTTCTGGGTATCTTCCAGAGAAAGACTTGTATGCTTGGCGATTTCCCGTGACTTCGCAGAGCCATTCATAGTTTTATCCAGGAAGGAAATAACTCTAGCCTGAGGGTCATGAGTCTCAGGATTACAACCTTTAGTATTAGAATTTCTCTTGGGAGAGATTCGTTCAAGTGAGGAGATGTCCTTAGATTCCTTCTTGATCATTTCCATTGATGCACGCGAAGGAGGTGCATTATTATCCTTGGAGTCCTCTCGCTCTAACGGATGGTATACCTGCATATCAAAATGATTTGCATAGTTCATTGAAAAATTGCCAGAATAGGAATATGATGATGAAGAGGATTGGTAGTTTCCATCATAGTATCTCTCATCCTGAAATTCCATTTTTTTCTGTTGAATTTTCTCGCTGTTTTTCATCGGCATCGTACCATTTGATGGATGCTGCTGCAAACCAAAACTATCACAATTTCTCCTTCTCTTACCAGTTTGCTTTGGTTCAGGGGTTACAGGGAAATGTCCAGAGTAACTCTGGCCATATCCACCACTATGTGGGTAATTAGCAATGGCAGTCTCTAGTGCTTCACATTCATCTGGGCTACAACTTTCAGATCTCAATCTGTTTGGAGAACTAGCGTTTCCTAGTGATAAGATCTCGTTATCTTTGTTGTTATGATTGTAGATAAGTGAGTCATTTTTGCCCTCCGGATATAAATGAGATGGAGGTGGGCAAAAGTTATGCCAGTCACTTCTGTACGAAGTTGTTCGTTTGGAGCGCGGGTAATTATTATTTGGAGCTTTATGCCCTCGATAGCTCTCACGATTATTGGGATAAAAGTTCTGAGGAGTTCTCGAAACGGGACTGTGTTGATAAATTCCTGGGCTGCTTGAGTAGTGGGTATCGTTTTGGTTGTATCCACCATGGGATTGGGGAGGGTCTGCAATTACCCATGTTGGAGGTTGCATTCCATGTTTCCTGATAAGACCTCGTCTGTCCATGCTGTACAAAGTGGGATTCACTTCTTTGCGTGAGCGAACATTCACGAGGCGTGCCAGCTCCATGGTCTTTACAGGATGAGTTTTGTGGGCAAGGTAATTTACAATACGCTCTTCCCATTCTGGATGTACATTCAAGCTAGATTCCTAAAGAAAAAAAGAAAAAAACAAAACAAAAAAAACAAATGTGAAACTCAATAAAAACAATATAAAATTAACTTTGCTCACTCAGACAAATTTAAATTTATACTTAAGTAGGAAATGTACCCTCTCCTCCAATTCTACTTGCATTATTATTATATTGTATTGCTTTTATATTGTATTGTTATTATATTATACTAGCAGGGAAACCCGGCCGGCGTTGCCTGGCATTGAATGAGAATCAATGAATGTTCGCTACCATAATTTTATTGGCCGATTTTTCAATCAAATTGCTTTAGTTGGGGATCCATCACAACTGGAGGAAATTTCACATGCTTTCTTACAGTGATTTAGTTCACAATACGTTGTAATCTACATTGCACTGTAGAAAACCTACTGTTGATTTTATAAAATTATTCTAATATAATATTATATTAAAGTTTAAAATACAAAAGTCAAGTATCATAGTTTAATTGTGCCCTAATCAGAAACATCCATTTCAAAAACGCCCCTGTTTTACTAAAGAACCTATTGTTAATTTTATAAAAATATTTTTATATAATGGCATTAATTAAAGTTTAAAAATGCAAAAGTCAAGTATCATGGTTCAGTAATGTTCTAAACAGAAACATTCATTTCAAACAAATCGCTGTCTTACTAAAGAACCTATTGTTGATTTTATATACTGATTCCTTCCGCTTGTATAGTGATAAAACTCCTCAAATGCACTTGTGATGTTAGAGGCTTTATAAGGTGGTAATTTTATTTGAAATTGGTCTGTTCCTCCTTTAACCAGATTTTTCGGTTATCAATTTTCAATATTTATCAGAGGCATTCTAATACAAAACCTATTTAAGAACAGTCCCAGACACATAAAGTATATTGGTATGAAATTTAAAAAAATTAGCACAGGTGTTTCAGAGCCTATAAGGAACAACTCTCTCTCTCACACACACACAATGCCTTTTCTACAAGTAGAGATTGTATTGTATTGTTATTTTATTGTATTATTACTATTTCATATCTGTTACAGGACTAACTTTCAAAATTTCTTTTACAGAATTTGTTTCTTATTTTATTTGTTGTATAGATGCACAGGTGTGTGATTATGTTTATTTTTTATATACACATGCTTGCATGTATATACGTATAAATGCATATGTATATACTCATTTAAGAGATACACCTCATAAAAACATTTACAAAAAGTTTTGTGTGGGGTATATGGTTAGAAAAAAAAAAAAAAAAAAAAAAACGTACCGGGCATATCTGCATCGCTCTTTGGGAAAGAAGGAAAGGATGGCTAGCTCATTTATATACACGAAGGGCATCTTGGGAAGGAAAGGCATGATGGGAGAAGCTATTTTCCCCCTCTATCCCTTCCTTTTTTTTTCTAGATAGAAGGATATAAAAGCTGGGAAAAATTCCCTGGAGGTTGCAAAAAGAAAAGAGTCGTGAACATCTCTTAAAAAGTATTTTTGCATTGCTGACGTTCAGATTGTACGGTGTGACATTGGTGGCGAGAAGCCAAGTGTAGTCGATTGGAAAAGAAGAGGGCAGAAACGTGCTGTTGTCGAGCGAGTGACTCACTCCTTCCCAAACCCCAGAACCAAATCCTAATTGTAACCCTAGAACTATTAAAACAAGTATACTTTTTGAAGATTGTTTTACCCATTAATTTAAACAAAATTATCTGTATCTTTGTACTACTGGCAATACTAACAGATGCACTTGTTTTCATTTCATAAATAAATAAAATAATTAGCAAATAATCTAAAAAATTCAACTCTAAGCAGCTCTTAAATTAAACAAGCTATTTTGTTAAATAAACGTTTTTAATAAATAGTTGTTACTTATTGTATAAATATATTTGTGTCTTATATACATAAAAAGAAGCAGAACTTATGAAATGATAATGTCATTTGAAAACTAAACAATTCAACAACAATACAACAAGAGATGGGAAAATTATTTGCTTTAAGCTAAAACAGAGTAAATGATTTGCCACTTTTATAAGTAATTATTGACACACTTTCTAAATGTGTATTGAAGAAAAGAAATTAACAGAAGGAACCAGATTGTCACAAAAATGAAATATATAAAATACATGACTTACAATTTCAATCAATATGTCTACACATGCATATTTTTAATAACTCATGAGACATTTTAGAAAACAAGTTTATATATCTCAAAATACGGAAGCTGTTAGACGATTTGACACATCATGAAATATATAACACCATGTTTAAAGGGGGGGAAAAAAAATTTTTTTTTTTATTTCAGCAATAGAAAACATGTCTAGAATGTTTTTCAACTTATTTTTGTGTACCAAAAAGGAAGATTAAAAAAATAAGTTAATGATAAACAAAAGTATGGTCAGCTGAAATGAAAGTACTTTAAGAAACATCTTAACATTGCCGTAAGCAGGTTTAAAATAAATAGGTTTAAAACATGACAGATTTTTTTAAGAAAAAAATCGCTTTATTCATTTTACTAATTGGGACAGTCTACTATATTTATTGTATAATATAGTGTTTTAAAAGCAACAAAATGGATTCTAATATATATACTTATATTCACTCAATGAAGATGAACTGGATAAAAATAAAACATACTTGCTACTCGACTTTAGAAATAGCAAATGCTTCTCAGCCCCCTTAAGAAAAATGTTACACTGAAAGAATGTAGTAAACTACAACACTGGCCAAGTATTGTGTTGAACGTCTGTGAAAAATAGTGGAGGTTTGAGATTCTTGTACCAATTATTTGAACATAATGGAATGCAATTTAAAATGAATTTAGACATAATTTTTCTAAACAATAATAAAAGCAATGAATTGCATAGAGATTTTGGGAATTTATTATTACCTATTCCAATAAAAAAATAGTCATTAAATGTTTATATAATATTTTTGTTAAATCTTTCTTTAATAGTTTAAATGTTGATAAAATTTAATTTTTATTAAAATCTTAATCTGTTTCCTGGTCTATTTGTTAATAATACACATGTTTTTGGTGTGATTTCCAGTATACAAGTCAATATAGAAAACCAGTTTTTTGGTACAACCATTCATTTCTAAGTTATTAGATGTGGTTATAATCATTGAATTTTTTTTAGTGCAAATTTTAAATTAAAAAAAAATGAGCTGTCAGTAATTGAGAGAAAATAACATTGAACTAATTTCAGACAACTCGATTGTTTAATTTTGCCCCCTCCTCTCCATGACAACATGTTAGATGCTACATTCTTTATTTTTCTAAGATTAATTCTTTTTTAAGTAAAAAAACGAAACAAATCGATATTTAAAAAAGATCCAACTGATGAGAAGAAATTAATGTTAATGTCATAATTCTTATTTTGGATAACCTTCGAATGTTATAATGTTAATAATAAGGATAAGACATTCAATTTTTTTAAATAATGTTATACACTTTAAATATGCTTATAATAGAAAAGACAACTGGAAAGAAAACAATAAAATTGTTAAAAAATGAAGTTTTTCAATAATTATATTTTCATGTCCAAGTCAATTTTGACTTAAACATATTTTGCTCTGATAAACACAATTTTCAGAACAGAAAGGAATATTTTGAAATAAGAAATTGTAGAAAAATGTTGAATAAAGTGACTTAAAAATGTAAAATCAGTTGCTCTTTTGTAATTAAGCACTTAAAAAATTAATACAAACTTGTTTGCGTGCAGTCTGTAGAGTTCCATATGAACAAAAAGAATGAAGAAAAAAAACAAACAAAAAAATGGCTACATTTTCTCTTTATATGCTTGCGATATTGTCACCTAACATGCAAATAAGATACTTATGGTTGGATATAAAAGACCTGATTTTTCAGAGACTGGATGGATTTTGGATTTGGATGTCAGAGAAGCAAGTGTTAGCAGTGTGTTGTGTTCTACAGTTGAGTTTTGATAGCATAATATCGAGTTTTGGAGTTGGGTTTTTGATAGCATAACATCAAGTTTTGGAGTTGGGTTTTTGATAGCATACTATCGCGTTTTGGAGTTGGGTTTTTGATAGCATAATATCAAGTTTTGGAGTTGGGTTTTTGATAGCATAATATCAAGTTTTGGAGTTGGGTTTTTGATAGCATAATATCAAGTTTTGGAGTTGAGCTTTTGATAGTATAATATCAAGTTTTGGAGTTGAGCTTTTGATAGCATAATATCAAGTTTTGGAGTTGAGCTTTTGATAGCATAATATCAAGTTTTGGAGTTGGGTTTTTGATAGCATAATATCAAGTTTTGGAGTTGGGTTTTTGATAGCATAATATCAAGTTTTGGAGTTGAGCTTTTGATAGCATAATATCAAGTTTTGGAGTTGGGTTTTTGATAGCATAATATCAAGTTTTGGAGTTGGGTTTTTGATAGCATAATATCAAGTTTTGGAGTTGGGTTTTTGATAGTATAATATCAAGTTTTGGAGTTGGGTTTTTGATAGCATAATATCAAGTTTTGGAGTTGGGTTTTTGATAGCATAATATCAAGTTTTGGAGTTGAGCTTTTGATAGCATAATATCAAGTTTTGGAGTTGGGTTTTTGATAGCATAATATCAAGTTTTGGAGTTGGGTTTTTGATAGTATAATATCAAGTTTTGGAGTTGAGCTTTTGATAGCATAATATCAAGTTTTAGAGTTGAGCTTTTGATAGCATAATATCAAGTTTTGGAGTTGGGTTTTTGATAGTATAATATCAAGTTTTGGAGTTGAGCTTTTGATAGCAGATTATCAAGTTTTGGAGTTGGGTTTTTGATAGCATAATATCAAGTTTTGGAGGTGAGCTTTTGATAGTATAATATCAAGTTTTGGAGTTGAGCTTTTGATAGCATAATATCAAGTTTCGGAGTTGGGTTTTTGATAGCATAATATCAAGTTTTGGAGTTGGGTTTTTGATAGCATAATATCTAGTTTTGGAGTTGAGCTTTTGATAGCATAATATCAAGTTTTGGAGTTGAGCTTTTGATAGCATAATATCAAGTTTTGGAGTTGGGTTTTTGATAGCATAATATCAAGTTTTGGAGTTGGGTTTTTGATAGCATAATATCAAGTTTTGGAGTTGGGTTTTTGATAGCATAATATAAAGCTTT
Source organism: Euprymna scolopes (assembly GCF_053919585.1). NCBI lineage: Eukaryota > Metazoa > Mollusca > Cephalopoda > Sepiida > Sepiolidae > Euprymna > Euprymna scolopes. The sequence goes on along the minus strand of NC_136495.1, from coordinate 91,039,878 downwards.
GGAGTTGAGCTTATGATAGCATAATATCAAGTTTTGGAGTTGAGCTTTTGATAGCATAATATCAAGTTTTGGAGTTGGGTTTTTGATAGTATAATATCAAGTTTTGGAGTTGGGTTTTTGATAGCATAATATCAAGTTTTGGAGTTGAGCTTTTGATAGCATAATATCAAGTTTTGGAGTTGAGCTTTTGATAGTATAATATCAAGTTTTGGAGTTGGGTTTTTGATAGCATAATATCAAGTTTTGGAGTTGGGTTTTTGATAGCATAATATCAAGTTTTGGAGTTGAGCTTTTGATAGCATAATATCAAGTTTTGGAGTTGAGTTTTTGATAGTATAATATCAAGTTTTGGAGTTGAGCTTTTGATAGCATAATATCAAGTTTTGGAGTTGGGTTTTTGATAGTATAATATCAAGTTTTGGAGTTGGGTTTTTGATAGTATAATATCAAGTTTTGGAGTTGAGCTTTTGATAGCATAATATCAAGTTTTGGAGTTGGGTTTTTGATAGCATAATATCAAGTTTTGGAGTTGAGCTTTTGATAGTATAATATCAAGTTTTGGAGTTGAGCTTTTGATAGCATAATATCAAGTTTTGGAGTTGGGTTTTTGATAGCATAATATCAAGTTTTGGAGTTGGGTTTTTGATAGCATAATATCAAGTTTTGGAGTTGGGTTTTTGATAGCATAATATCAAGTTTTGGAGTTGAGCTTTTGATAGCATAATATCAAGTTTTGGAGTTGAGCTTTTGATAGCATAATATCAAGTTTTGGAGTTTAGTTTTTGATAGCATAATATCAAGTTTTGGAGTTGGGTTTTTGATAGCATAATATCAAGTTTTGGAGTTGAGCTTTTGATAGCATAATATCAAGTTTTGGAGTTGAGTTTTTGATAGTATAATATCAAGTTTTGGAGTTGAGCTTTTGATAGCATAATATCAAGTTTTGGAGTTGGGTTTTTGATAGTATAATATCAAGTTTTGGAGTTGGGTTTTTGATAGTATAATATCAAGTTTTGGAGTTGAGCTTTTGATAGCATAATATCAAGTTTTGGAGTTGGGTTTTTGATAGCATAATATCAAGTTTTGGAGTTGAGCTTTTGATAGTGTAATATCAAGTTTTGGAGTTGAGCTTTTGATAGCATAATATCAAGTTTTGGAGTTGGGTTTTTGAGAGCATAATATCAAGTTTTGGAGTTGGGTTTTTGATAGCATAATATCAAGTTTTGGAGTTGGGTTTTTGATAGCATAATATCAAGTTTTGGAGTTGAGCTTTTGATAGCATAATATCAAGTTTTGGAGTTGAGCTTTTGATAGCATAATATCAAGTTTTGGAGTTGGGTTTTTGATAGCATAATATCAAGTTTTGGAGTTGGGTTTTTGATAGCATAATATCAAGTTTTGGAGTTGAGCTTTTGATAGCATAATATCAAGTTTTGGAGTTGAGCTTTTGATAGCATAATATCAAGTTTTGGAGTTGGGTTTTTGATAGTATAATATCAAGTTTTGGAGTTGGGTTTTTGATAGCATAATATCAAGTTTTGGAGTTGAGCTTTTGATAGCATAATATCAAGTTTTGGAGTTGAGCTTTTGATAGCATAATATCAAGTTTTGGAGTTGTGTTTTTGATAGTATAATATCAAGTTTTGGAGTTGGGTTTTTGATAGCATAATATCAAGTTTTGGAGTTGAGCTTTTGATAGCATAATATCAAGTTTTGGAGTTGAGCTTTTGATAGCATAATATCAAGTTTTGGAGTTGGGTTTTTGATAGCATAATATCAAGTTTTGGAGTTGGGTTTTTGATAGCATAATATCAAGTTTTGGAGTTGAGTTTTTGATAGCATAATATCAAGTTTTGGAGTTGGGTTTTTGATAGCCTAATATCAAGTTTTGGAGTTGAGTTTTTGATAGCATAATATCAAGTTTTGGAGTTGAGTTTTTGATAGCATAATATCAAGTTTTGGAGTTGAGCTTTTGATAGCATAATATCAAGTTTTGGAGTTGGGTTTTTGATAGCATAATATCAAGTTTTGGAGTTGGGTTTTTGATAGCATAATATCAAGTTTTGGAGTTGGGTTTTTGATAGCATAATATCAAGTTTTGGAGTTGAGTTTTTGATAGCATAATATCAAGTTTTGGAGTTGAGTTTTTGATAGCATAATATCAAGTTTTGGAGTTGGGTTTTTGATAGCATAATATCAAGTTTTGGAGTTGAGCTTTTGATAGCATAATATTAAGTTTTGAAGTTGGGTTTTTGATAGCATAATATCAAGTTTTGGAGTTGGGTTTTTGATAGCATAATATCAAGTTTTGGAGTTGGGTTTTTGATAGCATAATATCAAGTTTTGGAGTTGAGTTTTTGATAGCATAATATCAAGTTTTGGAGTTGAGTTTTTGATAGCATAATATCAAGTTTTGGAGTTGGGTTTTTGATAGCATAATATCAAGTTTTGGAGTTGAGCTTTTGATAGCATAATATTAAGTTTTGAAGTTGGGTTTTTGATAGCATAATATCAAGTTTTGGAGTTGGGTTTTTGATAGCATAATATCAAGTTTTGGAGTTGAGTTTTTGATAGCATAATATCAAGTTTTGGAGTTGGGTTTTTGATAGCATAATATCGAGTTTTGTAGTTGAGTGTTTGATAGCATAATATCGAGTTTTGGAGTTGAGCTTTTGATAGCATAATATCAAGTTTTGGAGTTAGGTTTTTGATAGTATAATATCAAGTTTTGGAGTTGCATTTTTGATAGCATAATATCGAGTTTTGGAGTTGGGTTTTTGATAGTATAATATCGAGTTTTGGAGTTGAGTGTTTGATAGCATAATATCGCGTTTTGGAGTTGCGTTTTTGATAGCATAATATCAAGTTTTGGAGTTGGGTTTTTGATAGTATAATATCGAGTTTTGGAGTTGGGTTTTTGATAGTATAATATCAAGTTTTGGAGTTGAGCTTTTGATAGCATAATATCAAGTTTTGGAGTTGGGTTTTTGATAGCATAATATCAAGTTTTGGAGTTGGGTTTTTGATAGCATAATATCAAGTTTTGGAGTTGGGTTTTTGATAGCATAATATCGAGTTTTGGAGTTGGGTTTTTGATAGTATAATATCGCGTTTTGGAGTTGGGTTTTTGATAGTATTATATCAAGTTTTGGAGTTGGGTTTTTGATAGTATAATATCGAGTTTTGGAGTTGAGCTTTTGATAGCAAAGCGTCGAGATTTGGAGTTGGGTTTTTGATAGCATAATATCGCGTTTTGGAGTTGGGTTTTTGATAGCATAATATCAAGTTTTGGAGTTGGGTTTTTGATAGCATAATATCGCGTTTTGGAGTTGGGTTTTTGATAGTATAATATCAAGTTTTGGAGTTGAGTTTTTGATAGCATAATATCAAGTTTTGGAGTTGGGTTTTTGATAGCAAAGCGTCGAGATTTGGAGTAAGAAGTTTTTGGCAGAAGTGTGTCGAATTTAAAATTTGATTGTTTTAACAACAATCTATTTCAGTTGGAAGAGATCATGGAATCAGGACAACTGAGATTGGGAAAGGATGTGATACCACCTTTTAGTGGAGAAGGTGATGTGATCGCATGGATCAAAAAAGTACAATTAGTAACTGAGTTACAAAAAGTGCAATACCTTGTGAGTTTTATTCTCTTTTTCTATGGGGATGCGTTAGCTCTCTACTTTTAGATGAGCAAAGAAGAACAATTAGATACGAAACAGATAGAAAGGAGACTAGTCACGGCATTTACCGAAGGAAGTTTTAAAGCATATGAAAAGCTAAAGCGATTCAGAGTCAGTTGATGTTTATGCAGTCAAAAGATTAGCTGGACTAACAGGATGCCTAGGGATAGGGCTGGATCATACAGCCAAACTTGCTTTCATTATGGGATTTCCAGATAACTAGAGGGGGTACCCGGCGTTGCCCGTGTGTTTAGAGGTGTGTACGTTGGGGGAGGGTAAATCAAAACAAAAGAATAAGTGAAGTAATAACCCTGTTTAATTATTTTTAAAAAAAAATGTTAAAACTTAAAAAATCTGACCCCCCCCAAAAAAAACAGCGAACGTGAAAAATGGCATAAATAATCCTGTTTCGATATTAAAACTTTAAAAATTGAAAAAAAAAAAGAAAAAAAGGGGCATCGCACATCAAGATTTGAACTTATAACCTTTAGATAATGATGCCATGCTTTAATCAACTGAGCTAAGAGGACATTGACAAAATTGGGTCGTTTTTTTTAAATATTTAAACTAATTCAAGTTCCGACGTCATTTGCGCATGCACAGAAGCTATCTTGTCATGAAGATACGATTTTTTGTTACCCCCCTCCCTGTGCAAAAATGGCCAGTTTAGGGTGAAAGAATTAATGTTTTTGGCCAATTTTTCGATATTTGTCGTCCAAAATGTCGAGCTTCAAAATGATACCAATCTCGTGAAAATCCGTCGCCTCTGTCAAAAGTTTTTGCGAGACACACACACACACACACATTTTTGCTTTTATATATATAGACTAGCGGGGGGGGGTACCCGGCGTTGCCCGGGTGTTTGGAGGTGTGTGTGCTCGGGCGGGGTGTTAATCAAAACATAAGAATAAGCGAAGTAAATATTTTAAAACTTAAAAAAATAAAAAAAAACACAAAAGAAAACTAACGTAAGGCAAACGAACGATGTTAAATGTAAAAATCGGAAAAACAAAAAAAAAGAAAACAGAAAAACGAAGGTTAAAACTTCTTTAAAAAATCTGTCACTTTTTCAAATATTTAAAGTAAAGCAGGTTACGACGTCGTATGACGCATGCATAGAAGCGAATTCGTCAGGAGAGGAGGTTGTTTGCCGCCCGTGTAGAAAAGTGATGATTTCAGGGTGAAAAAATTAATGTTTTTGACCAATTTTTCGATATTTGTCGGGCGAAAGTTGGAAGTTTAAAATGATACTGATCTGGCGAAAATCCGTGACCCGTGTGGAAAGTTTTTGCGAGACATACAAACACACATACATACATACAAACACACATTTTCGCTTTTATATATATAGACTAGCGGGGGTACCCAGCGTTGCCCGGGTGTTTGGAGGTGTGTGTGTGTGTGTAAGGGGGGGGGGAGGTAAAGAATAAGCGAAGTAATAACCCTGTTTAAACTTCTTAAAAAATCGGAAAAACCAAAACCAAAAAAAAAAAAAAAAAAAAAAAAAAAAACAGCACATGAACGTAAAATTTAAAAAAAAAAAATTTGGAGGAAGAAATAAAAAAAAGATGCCGTTGCCCGGGTGTTTGGAGGTGTGTATGTAGAGGGGGGGGGTAAAGAATAAGCGAAGTAATAACCCTGTTTAAACTTTTTTTTTAAAAAATCGAAAAAAAACGAAACAAACAAAAACAGCGAACGGACGTAAAACTTCTTTAAAACAATCGGATAAACAAAATCCAAAAAAAGAAAAGAAACAAAAACAAAAAACAAACACAGTGAAAAGCGAAAAAAAAAAAAATGGTATAAATAACCTTGTTTCAATATTAAACATTTAAAATCGAGAAAAAAAATATATCTGATAACTGGGATTGAACCTGAAATCTTAAGATGACGACGCTGACTTCACCCATCATGCTATCGACGCATGGACGAAAGTAGGTTAGTTTTTATAGTATTTAAACGAATTCAAGTAAAATGTCTTTTGCGCATGTTGACGCATGTGTAGAAGACATCTTCAAGATACAATTTTTTTTCAACCCCTCCTGGTAAAAAACGGGTCGGGTTGAGGGTGAAGGAATGAATGTTTCGGGCCAATTTTTTCGATATTTGTCGGGCGAAGGTTATACCTATCTGGCGAAAATCCGTGGCCTGTATCAAAAGTTTTTGGTGGACATACAAACACACACACACACACACACTCACATTTTGCCTTTTATATATATAGATGTATCTATAGCACTACAACAATTACCTCATGTAGTTGACATTAGCAAATTAATATCAACTGCATGGCTTTTAGCAAAAGAATTTGAGAGACTGAAACTATAGCAGCAAGTGCACAAAGCAATTCACAGAGAAATAAAAAATCAACAAGCATTCAGGGTTTCAAATGTGAAGGATCTCACTTTATAAAAGATTGTAAGGAGATACCTAGAGTAAGGTGCTACAACTGTAGAAAGTTTGATCACATTACAAGATATTGTCATCAGAGTCAGGGAAATGGGCAAGACAGAGCCTCTGTACCAGTAGCTATCTCAGCAACAGAACAAAGGTGCAGTACTGGCCTCTTCCGATAATAGATGTGGTGGTGAATCGTATGGTAATGACTGCACTTGTCGATACTGGGTGCACTACTACTTTAATCAATTCTAGAGTTGTGAGTGGATGCAGTAGGAGTGGCATCGTGAAAGCAGTTGATGGGAGAGACATGAAATGTAAAGGAGCCCGGAGAGTAGAAATCCAAGTACACAGAGTATGAGTAAAAGTGCAGGCGATATTAATGAGTCATTGATGGGATTTACATCATAATTGGAACATCAATGAGGTGTAACTATAAAGAAAGATAAAGTTTGGAGATGTACATTGTGCTATAGCTGCCTATCAGCCAGTTGTTTGTAAAATTGAGGATGAAGATTTTGAGGCAAATTTTGATGGAGAGAAATGGATGGTAAAATGGAAATGGAAGGAAGAGCCTCTAGTGTTACAGAATAGAATGATAGAATTCACTGGAAAGTGAGAAAACCTTAGAGTTTGAGAAGGAGTTGGAAAGGTAGATAGCAGAAAATATTCTTTTACCATGGAAGGGAGCAGAAAAAGGTGTGTTATTATTGATGGCAGTTCCAGGCCACAAAAGGAAAAATCAGGCTAGCGTTAAACTTCCATGAATTGAACTGTTTTGTGATGTGTCATACAGGGAGCAATATAATAGATGTGTACGTGATGAAAAGATGAGAAAGTGGAGACAGTTGGTTAGGGTTAGGAACTGTGATTGTGAACCTTAAGTCTGCCTACTTGCAGCTGCATGTGGCAAAGCAACTATGACAGTACTAACTGGTCTGCTATAAAGGAAAAACTTATTGCTTCTGTTTTAGAAGTGGTGTTGAAGAAAGAAAGCAAAATTAAAGAAACGACTGATTCGTACAGCGAAGATATAATGGAGGATGTTATAAAGATATAATGGAGGATGTTATAAAGATATAATGGAGGATGTTATAAAGATATAATGGAGGATGTTATAAAGATATAATGGAGGATGTTATAAAGATATAATGGAGGATGTTATAAAGATATAATGAAGGATGTTATAAAGATATAATGAAGGATGTTATAAAGATATAATGGAGGATGTTATAAAGATATAATGAAGGATGTTATAAAGATATAATGAAGGATGTTATAAGATATAATGGAGGATGTTATAAAGATATAATGGAGGATGTTATAAAGATATAATGAAGGATGTTATAAAGATATAATGAAGGATGTTATAAAGATACAATGGAGGATGTTATAAAGATATAATGGAGGATGTTATAAAGATATAATGGAGGATGTTATAAAGATATAATGAAGGATGTTATAAAGATATAATGAAGGATGTTATAAAGATATAATGAAGGATGTTATAAAGATATAATGAAGGATGTTATAAAGATATAATGAAGGATGTTATAAAGATATAATGAAGGATGTTATAAAGATATAATGAAGGATGTTATAAAGATATAATGAAGGATGTTATAAAGATATAATGAAGGATGTTATAAAGATATAATGGAGGATGTTATAAAGATATAATGAAGGATGTTATAAAGATATAATGGAGGATGTTATAAAGATATAATGGAGGATGTTATAAAGATATAATGGAGGATGTTATAAAGATATAATGGAGGATGTTATAAAGATATAATGAAGGATGTTATAAAGATATAATGGAGGATGTTATAAAGATATAATGAAGGATGTTATAAAGATATAATGAAGGATGTTATAAAGATATAATGGAGGATGTTATAAAGATATAATGAAGGATGTTATAAAGATATAATGGAGGATGTTATAAAGATATAATGGAGGATGTTATAAAGATATAATGGAGGATGTTATAAAGATATAATGAAGGATGTTATAAAGATATAATGGAGGATGTTATAAAGATATAATGGAGGATGTTATAAAGATATAATGGAGGATGTTATAAAGATATAATGGAGGATGTTATAAAGATATAATGAAGGATGTTATAAAGATATAATGGAGGATGTTATAAAGATATAATGGAGGATGTTATAAAGATATAATGAAGGATGTTATAAAGATATAATGGAGGATGTTATAAAGATATAATGGAGGATGTTATAAAGATATAATGAAGGATGTTATAAAGATATAATGAAGGATGTTATAAAGATATAATGGAGGATGTTATAAAGATATAATGGAGGATGTTATAAAGATATAATGAAGGATGTTATAAAGATATAATGAAGGATGTTATAAAGATATAATGGAGGATGTTATAAAGATATAATGGAGGATGTTATAAAGATATAATGGAGGATGTTATAAAGATATAATGGAGGATGTTATAAAGATATAATGAAGGATGTTATAAAGATATAATGAAGGATGTTATAAAGATATAATGGAGGATGTTATAAAGATATAATGGAGGATGTTATAAAGATATAATGAAGGATGTTATAAAGATATAATGAAGGATGTTATAAAGATATAATGGAGGATGTTATAAAGATATAATGAAGGATGTTATAAAGATATAATGAAGGATGTTATAAAGATATAATGGAGGATGTTATAAAGATATAATGGAGGATGTTATAAAGATATAATGGAGGATGTTATAAAGATATAATGGAGGATGTTATAAAGATATAATGAAGGATGTTATAAAGATATAATGAAGGATGTTATAAAGATATAATGAAGGATGTTATAAAGATATAATGGAGGATGTTATAAAGATATAATGGAGGATGTTATAAAGATATAATGAAGGATGTTATAAAGATATAATGAAGGATGTTATAAAGATATAATGGAGGATGTTATAAAGATATAATGAAGGATGTTATAAAGATATAATGAAGGATGTTATAAAGATATAATGGAGGATGTTATAAAGATATAATGGAGGATGTTATAAAGATATAATGGAGGATGTTATAAAGATATAATGAAGGATGTTATAAAGATATAATGGAGGATGTTATAAAGATATAATGAAGGATGTTATAAAGATATAATGGAGGATGTTATAAAGATATAATGAAGGATGTTATAAAGATATAATGGAGGATGTTATAAAGATATAATGGAGGATGTTATAAAGATATAATGGAGGATGTTATAAAGATATAATGGAGGATGTTATAAAGATATAATGAAGGATGTTATAAAGATATAATGAAGGATGTTATAAAGATATAATGGAGGATGTTATAAAGATATAATGAAGGATGTTATAAAGATATAATGGAGGATGTTATAAAGATATAATGAAGGATGTTATAAAGATATAATGGAGGATGTTATAAAGATATAATGAAGGATGTTATAAAGATATAATGGAGGATGTTATAAAGATATAATGGAGGATGTTATAAAGATATAATGGAGGATGTTATAAAGATATAATGAAGGATATTATAAAGATATAATGAAGGATGTTATAAAGATATAATGGAGGATGTTATAAAGATATAATGGAGGATGTTATAAAGATATAATAGAGGATGTTATAAAGATATAATGAAGGATGTTATAAAGATATAATGGAGGATGTTATAAAGATATAATGAAGGATGTTATAAAGATATAATGAAGGATGTTATAAAGATATAATGAAGGATGTTATAAAGATATAATGAAGGATGTTATAAAGATATAATGGAGGATGTTATAAAGATATAATGGAGGATGTTATAAAGATATAATGGAGGATGTTATAAAGATATAATGAAGGATGTTATAAAGATATAATGAAGGATGTTATAAAGATATAATGAAGGATGTTATAAAGATATAATGAAGGATGTTATAAAGATATAATGGAGGATGTTATAAAGATATAATGGAGGATGTTATAAAGATATAATGGAGGATGTTATAAAGATATAATGGAGGATGTTATAAAGATATAATGAAGGATGTTATAAAGATATAATGAAGGATGTTATAAAGATATAATGAAGGATGTTATAAAGATATAATGAAGGATGTTATAAAGATATAATGGAGGATGTTATAAAGATATAATGGAGGATGTTATAAAGATATAATGAAGGATGTTATAAAGATATAATGGAGGATGTTATAAAGATATAATGAAGGATGTTATAAAGATATAATGGAGGATGTTATAAAGATATAATGAAGGATGTTATAAAGATATAATGGAGGATGTTATAAAGATATAATGAAGGATGTTATAAAGATATAATGAAGGATGTTATAAAGATATAATGGAGGATGTTATAAAGATATAATGGAGGATGTTATAAAGATATAATGAAGGATGTTATAAAGATATAATGGAGGATGTTATAAAGATATAATGAAGGATGTTATAAAGATATAATGGAGGATGTTATAAAGATATAATGAAGGATGTTATAAAGATATAATGGAGGATGTTATAAAGATATAATGGAGGATGTTATAAAGATATAATGAAGGATGTTATAAAGATATAATGGAGGATGTTATAAAGATATAATGGAGGATGTTATAAAGATATAATGAAGGATGTTATAAAGATATAATGGAGGATGTTATAAAGATATAATGAAGGATGTTATAAAGATATAATGGAGGATGTTATAAAGATATAATGGAGGATGTTATAAAGATATAATGAAGGATGTTATAAAGATATAATGGAGGATGTTATAAAGATATAATGGAGGATGTTATAAAGATATAATGAAGGATGTTATAAAGATATAATGGAGGATGTTATAAAGATATAATGGAGGATGTTATAAAGATATAATGGAGGATGTTATAAAGATATAATGAAGGATGTTATAAAGATATAATGGAGGATGTTATAAAGATATAATGGAGGATGTTATAAAGATATAATGAAGGATGTTATAAAGATATAATGAAGGATGTTATAAAGATATAATGGAGGATGTTATAAAGATATAATGAAGGATGTTATAAAGATATAATGGAGGATGTTATAAAGATATAATGGAGGATGTTATAAAGATATAATGAAGGATGTTATAAAGATATAATGGAGGATGTTATAAAGATATAATGAAGGATGTTATAAAGATATAATGGAGGATGTTATAAAGATATAATGGAGGATGTTATAAAGATATAATGAAGGATGTTATAAAGATATAATGGAGGATGTTATAAAGATATAATGAAGGATGTTATAAAGATATAATGGAGGATGTTATAAAGATATAATGGAGGATGTTATAAAGATATAATGAAGGATGTTATAAAGATATAATGAAGGATGTTATAAAGATATAATGAAGGATGTTATAAAGATATAATGAAGGATGTTATAAAGATATAATGGAGGATGTTATAAAGATATAATGGAGGATGTTATAAAGATATAATGGAGGATGTTATAAAGATATAATGAAGGATGTTATAAAGATATAATGAAGGATGTTATAAAGATATAATGAAGGATGTTATAAAGATATAATGGAGGATGTTATAAAGATATAATGGAGGATGTTATAAAGATATAATGGAGGATGTTATAAAGATATAATGAAGGATGTTATAAAGATATAATGAAGGATGTTATAAAGATATAATGGAGGATGTTATAAAGATATAATGAAGGATGTTATAAAGATATAATGGAGGATGTTATAAAGATATAATGGAGGATGTTATAAAGATATAATGGAGGATGTTATAAAGATATAATGGAGGATGTTATAAAGATATAATGAAGGATGTTATAAAGATATAATGAAGGATGTTATAAAGATATAATGGAGGATGTTATAAAGATATAATGAAGGATGTTATAAAGATATAATGGAGGATGTTATAAAGATATAATGGAGGATGTTATAAAGATATAATGAAGGATGTTATAAAGATATAATGAAGGATGTTATAAAGATATAATGAAGGATGTTATAAAGATATAATGGAGGATGTTATAAAGATATAATGGAGGATGTTATAAAGATATAATGAAGGATGTTATAAAGATATAATGGAGGATGTTATAAAGATATAATGGAGGATGTTATAAAGATATAATGAAGGATGTTATAAAGATATAATGAAGGATGTTATAAAGATATAATGGAGGATGTTATAAAGATATAATGGAGGATGTTATAAAGATATAATGAAGGATGTTATAAAGATATAATGGAGGATGTTATAAAGATATAATGAAGGATGTTATAAAGATATAATGGAGGATGTTATAAAGATATAATGAAGGATGTTATAAAGATATAATGAAGGATGTTATAAAGATATAATGGAGGATGTTATAAAGATATAATGAAGGATGTTATAAAGATATAATGGAGGATGTTATAAAGATATAATGGAGGATGTTATAAAGATATAATGAAGGATGTTATAAAGATATAATGGAGGATGTTATAAAGATATAATGGAGGATGTTATAAAGATATAATGAAGGATGTTATAAAGATATAATGAAGGATGTTATAAAGATATAATGAAGGATGTTATAAAGATATAATGGAGGATGTTATAAAGATATAATGAAGGATGTTATAAAGATATAATGAAGGATGTTATAAAGATATAATGAAGGATGTTATAAAGATATAATGAAGGATATTATAAAGATATAATGAAGGATGTTATAAAGATATAATGGAGGATGTTATAAAGATATAATGGAGGATGTTATAAAGATATAATGAAGGATGTTATAAAGATATAATGAAGGATGTTATAAAGATATAATGAAGGATGTTATAAAGATATAATGAAGGATGTTATAAAGATATAATGAAGGATGTTATAAAGATATAATGAAGGATGTTATAAAGATATAATGGAGGATGTTATAAAGATATCAACAAAAGAATTGTAGAATATTTAAAAGGATTTGAACTGATAAAAAAATCACCAGATGAAGGAGCAGCACTGGACCTTAAGTTAATGGAAAGAAAAGAAGGATGGGAAAGCTAATATTCAGACGATGCAACAATATCTCAAAGATAGGGGAAATTAGTAGATAGGAGTTATTTTCTATTTGTGGCAAATTGGTGGTACACTATCCAGTTGCTGGATGGCTGCGACTAGGATATAGTTATGTTAAAAGAACAAGTGAAGTAGATTGGGAGAGCAAAGTTGATGGCAAAACTGTCAAAATAATGCAGGAAATTCTAGCTGTTGTAGAAAAAAAATGATCCTTCTACTGGAACTTGGTACATAAACAAAACAAAAATAGAAGTCGTGTGGTGTGATGTAATATTGCAACTGGCATTGTCGTGGAAACTGGCGGTTCAGTGGCTGAAGATGCAGTATGGTTGAGAAAAAAAGGATGATTATAATCATATTAGCATAGCCAAATTAGATGCTGTTGTGAAAGGCATCGATTTAGCTATGAAATGGGGGGGGGGTTGAGAGAAATAGAAATAAAAACTGATTCAGCCACGGTACTAAATTGGGTAAACTCTACAGGGAATAATTACAGTCATTTCTCCAGCACCTTTTAATAAAAGGTGCTGGAGAAATGATTGTAAAATGAAGATTAGTGATGCTTAGGGAGTTCGTATCTGAATTTGAACTCTGAATAAAGGCAGGGTTTGTACCTTCAGAGAGAAACAAAGCAAATGCATTAACACAACTAAAAAAGCAGTGGTTAGTGGAGAAAGAAGAAGTCGCAGTATGCTGTTTAGGAATTGGTAACTAGAAGAGTACAATATGGAGGGAATTAAATGCATTGAAATGGTGATGCTTGAACGAGGAGATCATAATGGACAGTGGCATCATTTCCTCAGAAGTTCTCCAGATGATGTTAAAAAATGAAAAATAAGAAGTTATTACAGGCCCAAAGGAAATGGAATAGTGGACTGACATCATTGGACGGTCAAAGTGAAAGCTGAGAGAGGAAGGATATCATCTGAAGAGGCCACATTCTAGTACAACATGGCCCCCACGGTCGGACAGAAAGGAGACAGTGCCACATAGATCAGTTTTTAATTATGAATGGCGGCATACAAGAGGTACATCCTCAGAAAGCGCTGAGCAAGGACCCTCCAGAATCTAAATAGGAGAAAAGAAACCACCAAACGTGCAATGTGCAATGATGAAGAGGTGTGCAATCCCCTAACAACTTGATAGAATGCCACGGCATATTTTAGAATTAAGGCGTGTAATCCATGCAGATGATGAAGATGTAAATAGGCAATGAAGGTGAACCAGTGGCAATGCACAGACAGCAGAGAGACCTGACTCAGCCAATCTTGGCATGGGATTATGTAATGTAAAATGATCAGGCATGTGGTCTAAAATGCTACCAAAGGCAAAATAAGTTGCTCTTCTGTAATTAAGCACTTAAAAAAATTAGTACAAACCTGTTTTTGTGGAATCTGTAGGGTTCCGTGTAGACAAAAAGAATTATACTAGTTTAGTATTCTATGATCTTTTGATACAGGAAATTAGAGAAATATCTAAAATTTCTTTTCCATTGTTTTCTCTAGATTTTTTTATTTTTTTTTACATTTCTATGTTTAGACTAAGGTTGTGGCATCGGACCTTATACTTTTTGAGTCCACAACCCTAGTTTTGCCCATGTTTGGTGACTCTTACAAGAAATGATATCAAATCTCCAATACTTTTCGCAGTATTCCCACAGACTGGTATTGTTTATATAATCAAAGTAATTAAGTCAAATGTTGATTTCCATCTTATGTTTGGGCTTGTTAAAGTTGAACAATATTTTTATTTTTATATTTCTTGAGACACAATCAAAAAGGTTTGAGTGAAAGCACTAAGACAAGATTTTAATAATGACTCATTATTAAAATCTTGTTTTTATTCAAAACAATAAATGTGGGTAGGGCATCAACTTTATGGATGCACGTTTAAACTTGTTACAGTTAAGAAAATAACAATCTCTTGAGTTTTATGTAAAAACTTTTTTCTTCTTGAAAACTTTGAGAAAGAAAAAAAAAAAAAACAGGAATCCAACTATGAAATGAATATTTCCAAATGTATCAGCAAAACTAACCAATCTCCACGAGATAAAAATATTTACATAACAGCAAATCTTTCAAACATTTTTGGAGATTATATTTATAGAAAACCTGGCTCAATTTTCCTTTAAATATTAAAAAAATAAATAAAAGCTAATTCTTTTTATAGTAACCCCAACAAGCAAAGGTTACAATACACAATTGCTTTTATATATATATATATATATATATATATATATATATATATATATATATATATATATATACTAGCGGGGGTACCTGGCATTGCCTGGGTGTTTAGGTGGTGTAGTACCCTCGGGGGGGGGGTCAAAACAACAGTAGCGGAGGTATCCATTGCTCGGGTGTGTGTAGGTGGTGTAGTAAGGAACCATGGGAGGGTGTAAAAAAAGTGGTAATAGCAAGTGGAGTGGAGGGGAAATCAAAACAATAGTAAGCAGAGGTGTTTAAAAAAAAGTGGTAGTAGGTAAGCAGGCTCGAACCTGTAACGTAAAGGAGAAAAAAAGGTTAAAAAAAAAACATGACGTCTTAGCCGATGTCTCCATCGCCCGACTAGATGTTCCGAACGTTGACATTAAGTGTGGTCAATTCAACCAATACAATGACCTGAAAAAATGGCGATGCAAAAACTGGCCCCTCCTTGTAGAAAACTGGCCAGTTTAGGGTGAAGGAATTAGTGTTTTTGGCCAATGTTTTGATATTCGTTGTCCGAAGGATCAAGCTTGAAAACTATACCAGTTAGGTCAGGTTCCAACATGTCTGTCGAAAGTTTTTGGCAGACGCACAAACACACACACATTTTGTCTTTTATATAACAGATGTATATATATATATATATATATATATATATATATATATACACTGAACATTTTAAGGTTCACTATATATATATATAAATTTTATTCAATTTCAATAAATATTAGATATCTTTCAACAATTACACAGATGTTAAACAACTTTTTACTATTTAATAAAATTTTCACTGTCCAATCTTTTTGAAATAGAAATTTTGGTGATGATCAGACCGATTGTTTTAGATACATTATCTTTTTTATAAATGAGATCCAGAATAAAACATGCTTTTTACTTGCATTTACTTACATTTCAGACTCTATTCTATTACAGCTCTAAGTTTCTGCATTTCTAAATTACATGAACCACCAATTTAGCATTTGATGTGGAATAAAATGAACATTTCATATCAGTGATAGATTTTGGGATGAACATTATCTTGGGATGAACAATCATCTTGCAGAAATTAGAGAAAGGATGAAAGCTTTAATCATTATTAAAAAACATCAACTGTCTTAGTTTCAGATTATTCTTGAGAAGAACACATTTTTTCACAAGTTTTAAGGATGAGAAATTCATATAATACTACATTGTTTTTTGAGAATAGGTCACCAGCCCAGTACTGTGACCAATTTCATACGCACACATATGAAGGCCAGGAGCTGATCTCCGGAAAAATGATTTTTTTCCAGTGATAAAAAGAACACCTACTTTAACTTCAAAGCAAATTTCATCTAATTCTGAAGTCATCTTCTAACTATAAGTCAGCTGTCAAGTTCTGAATCGGTATTCAAGAATGTTTAAAAGGTCTATGGTGTACATTAAAATTCTAACTGCATCTGTAAAGAGAAAGATTATTTCCTCAAAATTCAACTTCTGTTAGCGACCACATCAGACCAGTGATATCCAATACTGAGATATTATTCTCCATGAAACCGTCACACCACAAAACCCCACACCATAATGCATCTGCCAAGTCAAGCGAACAAATATTTTTACTTAATAGCAGAAATAGTTTTCTCATCCAAACAAAGATCACAGCTTCACATTCATTTTAATTTTTAAGATTTATTTATTTCTTGATAAATATTATTTTGTTGTATATCCTTTCTGTTATGGGGACTTACCCATTCACTTATAATGGAATTATCTAGCCATTATAAAAACTCCGGGAGTTAATACTCTCATGGGGGAATTCTTGCGATGCAACATGAGACTACAGATGATCTAACTTAACAGTCGGAAATACTGACAGTCTTTCTTTGTATTCACTTTCTTGTACAATATATTCTTTCCACCTGTTGTTTCTGAATTTTAAATATCTCAATGTTTCCACAACTGGTGATAAAGATTTGAGAACACACGTTGAAAATTTGGATTTAAAATACAACAACTGGCGACAAAGTATTTACATTGTCTCAACCTTGCGATGCAGTATTTGAACAAGCAAGTAGCATTCCAAAAACACTATCAACAAATCATTCAGAGTTGGTACTGTTGATATAGTTGATATATGTTGATATATGCTGATGTACTGTTGATGTATGTTGATGTATGTTGATATATGTTGATGTATGTTGATGTACTGTTGATGTATGTTGATGTATGTTGATGTATGTTGATGTATGTTGATGTACTGTTGATGTATGTTGATGTATGTTGATATATGCTGATGTATGTTGATGTACTGTTGATGTATGTTGATGTACTGTTGATGTATGTTGATGTACTGTTGATGTATGTTGATATATGCTGATGTATGTTGATGTATGTTGATATATGTTGATATATGTTGATATGTTGATATATGTTAATGTACTGTTGATGTATGTTGATATGTTGATATATGTTGATGTACTGTTGATATATGTTGATATATGTTGATAATATCAATGATATATGTTGATGTACTGTTGATGTATGTTGATGTACTGTTGATGTACTGTTGATATGTTGATATATGTTGATATGTTGATATATGTTGATATATGTTGATATGTTGATATGTTGATATATGTTAATGTACTGTTGATGTATGTTGATATATGTTGATATATGTTGATATATGTTGATGTACTGTTGATGTACTGTTGATATATGTTGATGTACTGTTGATATATGTTGATAATATCAATGATATATGTTGATGTACTGTTGATGTACTGTTGATGTATGTTGATGTACTGTTGATGTATGTTGATATATGTTGATATATGTTGATGTATGTTGATATATGTTGATGTATGTTGATATATGTTGATGTATGTTGATATATGTTGATATATGTTGATGTATGTTGATATATGTTGATGTATGTTGATATATGTTGATATGTTGATATATGTTGATAATATCAATGATATATGTTGATGTACTGTTGATGTATGTTGATGTACTGTTGATGTATGTTGATATATGTTGATATATGTTGATATATGTTGATATATGTTGATATATGTTGATATATGTTGATATATGTTGATGTATGTTGATGTATGTTGATGTACTGTTGATGTATGTTGATATGTTGATATATGTTGATGTACTGTTGGTACTTGTTGGTACTGTAGAACTGGACAACTAAACATTGTAAGGACCAGGAAGCAACTCTGAAAGTTGCACTGAACAATACAAGATTCTGAAAGACTGTTTTCTAGGAACGACCAACTAGGTTTGCTTCACTAAAAACTAAAAAAGAAAAACAAACTTGTTCAATGGATAAAAACTTATGACTTTTGCACTAAAAAGTGATTTCTCATTTACATATTTTTTTTATTTGGGGTTTCTCTCAAAGAGAAAATTAAATGTGACAAAAAGAGCTTGATTTTACTATTTTTTTTCTGTCAAGAAAGTAAAAATGAATTTTAATTGAGAGAGCAGTGTAATTCATATTTTTGACCTCAAGATCTCTGGAAAAATGATTGTATCAATCATTAAGAAAGGAAAAAGAGGTTATGTGGAAAATTGTAAATTATTTTTTCACCCGTTCAAAGCTATATTTATTTTTTTCTTAAGAAATAATGGAAGACTTAAAATCAACTTTAGCATAAATGTGGAAATATTAAATAGATTTCCAGCAAAAAACAAAGAAAGACTAATGCAGCAATAGCAAAAAAAATGAAAGACAGGATAAATGGGTAAAATATCACATGGAACACTAACAGAAGCAAAAAAAAAAAAGATTTCAGAAACAACAACAGAAAATGTAAGAAAAATTTCAAAATTAGCCTATAAATACTTTTGCCAAAAAAGTGGAAGCATCCTAATCCCGTAAAAGCTTTTACTAAATGGAGGAAAGATCTTCTCTAAAATTGATCTGAGCGACACATAATTTCAAATTCCAGTCAAAGAAGTTGCTTTGTATTAACACCCATAGGGGGTTATTCAAAACTGAAATGTTGACTTTTAGAATCAAGGTAGCAACTGTTATTTTTCATGAAATTATGAATACCATGTTGAGCAATATTCATTTTGCAATAACATACATATCTTACTTATTATTATCATAAGTAAGACCAGAGAACAACATTGAGAACATATCCACTGAATATAGGATTTTGGTTTTAAAATAAAAGGAAAGTGTGATTTATTCATGGAACACATGAAATACTTGGAATACATCATTGACAAAAATGATAGAAGATTGGACCACAGTTTTATAGTTGTGGACCAAAGGGCCACAGCTATAAAGAATATGCTGGCTCCCAAAATATTTCATAATTACAAAGTTTTTTTGGAGCTTACCAGAAATTCATTTCTAATACGCACAACCTCCAGGCCCCACTGAATGAGTTAATAAAGGAAGATAGAGTGGAAATGGACACCTAAATGTCAGACAGCATTTGATAAAATGATAAAAACTCTGATGTCAGATTTATTCCTCACACATTATGATCCAAAACTAGATAAAATAGTGACTAGTGATTTGTGCTCATATGGAGGCCTGTATTTTACATTAAATGCTGGACAGAAGTAAAACATCGATTGCCCTATGTCAAGATCTCTGCTACCGGCAGAAAAGCCCTATTTACAGATTGAGAAAAAAAACTCTTCCAGTTATGGCTGACAGAATGAGAGCATGCTACTTTTGTGAATTAAATAAAGGGTTCCATTTGAAGTTCTGTTTGACAGAAAGATTCCCAAGTTCGACAAGATACAACTGAAGAAGTTTGGTGGTTACATCAAGCAAAACATTGTGCAAATAACTCTGAAGATGAAAATAAAATAGTTCAAAGAATCCAAATAACATTAATAACCAAATCACATGTAAAAAATACAGAACAGTATTATATTGTGTTGATGTACTTTTTTAAAAGTGTTTATTACTTGATATGCCCTTTTAAAGTATTTATTTTTTGGCTGTCTGGCTAAACAACTATTGTTTCTTTAAATGTTGATTTTTGACATCTGTATTGTTATTAGTAAATTAAATGAATGGTAAATGTACTTGTGGCTCAATGATATGCATCCTTTTGTGAGAGCTGAGTAACCTACAAAAGGGAGCCTTGTGCCTGAATTTCATGATTCTCATGGGGAAACACGCCAAATCAAAGTTATTATTGCATTAGCGGTTTGTGTAATGAACCTTTGCTTCAAAAGACCAAACAGTCAAGTTATTTATAAAACCATCTGCAGTGTCAAATTAATCAGGGTTGACAGGTGTTTTAGATGGGGCAAAGGTCAAATCAACTTGGCTAACGCCAAGATCTGTAAAACTAATATTTGTCTCTTTTTTTTTTTTTTATATGTATTCATCTCTCTCTGCTAATCTACTAGGAAACATCATTAGATGTGCAAGGATTAAAATTGTATTTAATAAATATCTTATAGAGTGTTTGGAGTGTTCAGGAGGGGTGTTTGGGGTGTTCAGAAAGTGGTTAGTACCTTTGGTAGGGGAGCTCACCATGGTCTTTTTTTTAGGACAGCTCGTCTGCCACTGCACTTCACTTGACTCTCGCCTGTGTCGTATGCAACAGTGGCCACACCCTGGGTACTGACTTTGCTGAGCTTGCTAAACCAGGTGAGTTTAACTGATGGGTTTCAAAACTTCGGTGAGTTAGAATTGGGCTGTGTTAGCCCTACTGCAGCGAAACAAGTGGAAGAGTTGACCAAAAGATCCAATGGCTGTGAAGGCGGTGGCAGCAAGTGTTGTTCAAGCACTTTGAGCAGGATATAGACCCCATAGAAATCCTGGTCATCCACTGCAGCCTGGCAGTCTCCCATTGTAATGGTTCTTCATGCCACTGGATCAAGACTACTCAGGCCAAGAGAGTGGGAAGTGCACCGGTCTATTCACTATAAAATCTTCACGCATGGGTCAGTTATGCAACTCTTCACTGATTACCTATTTGTCTATGGACACCCTTCAAATCCTGCGGCGATGGGAATATGGCAAAAGCAACAGGAGTAGATGAACACTGGTGGTTGCAGTCACAAACCTGCACGTAGGCAGTCCATGGGCAAATGGTCACTCATCTTCCTGAATCTAAGGGAAACAGGAGAGTTTGGCAGCACCTGTGGGCAACTGGGCAGCCTCTCTAGGACAGCACTGCCCACCTTCGCATGAGGGAGGAGGTTAGAAAAGGTACTCCAGACAAATGCTTACCATTTTAGTGTCTGGTAAATTTACCGCGGTTGACGCTCATCCTCATAGCAGTCGAATAGCAATGCAAAAAATAAAACAGAAAATAATTATCCTTGGGACATGGAATGTCTAAAACTTACTGGATAGAACTATCACTTCAAGACCTGAAAGAAGAACAGCGCTTGTTGCAAGGGAGCTCCAGCATTACCGGGTGGATATAGCCGCACTCAGTGAAATTCAGATAGCAGACGAGGGATCCCTGAGAGAGGAGAGGAAAACCGCAAACACAGGACTGGATACACGGTGTTGGTTTTGTCATTAAGACAATTTTGCTGCACTACCAGTTGGAATCAACGAGCACCTAATGAAACTGCGCATCCCTCTCAGCAAGACTAGATACCTCACAATTATCAGCGTTTACGCCACTAGACTTACAAGCCCAGATGATGCCAAAGAGCAATTTTATGAACAGTTTGACCAAGTCATCAGGTCAAGCCCACCAAGTGACAAACTAACATCCTTGGAGACTTTAATGCAAGGATGAGAAGGGACTACAGCAGC
Source organism: Euprymna scolopes (assembly GCF_053919585.1). Classification (NCBI taxonomy): domain Eukaryota; kingdom Metazoa; phylum Mollusca; class Cephalopoda; order Sepiida; family Sepiolidae; genus Euprymna; species Euprymna scolopes. The sequence goes on along the minus strand of NC_136495.1, from coordinate 91,017,751 downwards.
TGGGAAGGCGTTCTGGGCAGACACGGAGTCGGCAAAATCAATGACAACGACCTACTCCTCCTCAGCAAGTGTACAGAGCACATCCTTTGCATCACCTTGTTCAGGATGCACCAGTAATCGAAACATTGGCATATGATTGATTTCATCATTGTACGTCAATAAGACATCAATGACGTCCGTGTGACCTGTGCCATGAGAGATGCTGAGTGTTGGACTGACCACAGATTGGTCAGGGCTGTACTGGCACTGCACATTCCGCCACCCCACAGAAACTGACTCAAGATTGTCAGGGCCTCATATAATGTCACCAGGCTAGGAACCCATCCTATCGGGCATGATTTCAGCAAGTGCTAGCTCAGAAACTCCAAGATCATGTAGCCACCGAAGGCAGCACTGAGAAATGGACCTCTTTCAAGGAAACAGTCAGTGAGATTGCAAGGAAACTCTCTGGGGTGAAGACTAGAACCCACACATACTGGTTCGATGAGAATGACGAAAAAATCAAAGAAACAATAGATGTCAAGAACAAGGCTTACATAGAGTGGCTGAATGACCTATTCTCTGTTTTAATGCACCAGAAGTTAAAGGCCCACCAGGCCAAAGAATCAAGGATCAGGAAGGTCTCAGCAAGCACTGGCAGGAGCACTTCAGTAGTCTGCTGAACTGACCCTCGTCAGTCGACTCATACGCCCTGAATCAAATCCTCCCAACAGCCCAAACAAGACTCGCTTGCAAAACCCCATACCATTGAGGAGATCAAGAAAGCGATTCACCAAACAATCTCCGGCAGAGCATAAGGAAAAGATAGCATCCCTGCTGAGATCTACAAGGCAGTAGGCTCCGATGCCCTTGGGGCTTTCCACGATGTCCTTCTCACTGTATGGGAGGAGGAGATGATGCCAGACGACTTTCGTGATGCCCTGATCATCTCCCTCTATAAGAACAAGGGAAGTAAGTTGGATTGTGGGAACTACAGAGGCATTTCCCTCCTCTCAATTGCCGGAAAGATCTTTGCATGGTTCATCATAAACAGACTCTTCCTGAGACACAGTGCAGCTTCAGGCTTGGCAGAGGCACTGTAGACATGATATTCGCTGTGAGACAACTTCAAGAGAAATGCATTGAACAGAACAAGCCCCTCCACTCAGTATTCATTAACCTGATCAAAGCTTTTGACACTGTCAACAGGGAGGCACTTTGTCAGCCCTTGAGTGCATCGGGTGCCCTCCAAAGTTTGTGTTGATAATCAGGTTCTTCCATGATGTCATGACTGGCCAGGTTCTCTTCAATGACAATGTGAAGGATGCTTTTGAGATCAGCAATGGTGTGAAGCAGGGCTGTGTACTAGCCCAGTCCTCTTCAATGTATTTTCACCTGTATGCTGTCCAAGATCTGGAGAAGAGGGTGTACATTCGTTACTGCTTGGACGGCTCCCTCTTCAACCTGCATTGACTAACAGCAAAGACAAAGAGCCTGCAAACTCTGTGCACTAGTGGCAGAACAAGATGCAGCAGATGCTGGACTGCTTCTCTGAGGCATCCAAGCTCTTCGGCTTGACAATCAGTCTTGGAAAGACTTGCATGATACTCCCACTCCCCTCCTTCTACCATCACAATTGATGACAAACCACTTGACAATGTGGAACATTTCAAATATCCTGTGATGGCTCTTTGGACAGAGAAATTAACACTGGAATTAGCAAGGCAAGTCAAGCACTGAACAGACTGCAATCGAGTGCTCAACGGACACAACATTCGTCTATCTAGAAAACTGAAGGTCTACAATGCTGTGGTTCTTCCCTCTTTCCTCTATAGTTGTGAGATGTGGACACTGTATCGCAGGCATATGAAAAAACTTTCTGCTCCATCCTAGGAATCAGGTGGCAGGACCGTGTCACCAATCTGGAGGTCCTTGACCAAGCAAAGTCCACTAGCATCGAGCCACTATCATCAAGGTCCAACTTTGATGGGTTGAACATGTGATTTGAATGGAGGAGTGTCAGATATCAAGATGCTTGATACACAGGGAGCTCCAGGCTGGCAAACGAGACCAAAGTTGATCCAAATTGCAGTATAAGGACATGGTCAAAGCCCATCTCCAGTGGTGCTACATCAAACCAAAAGACCTGAAGGACATGGACACACTAAAACAAAGTGACTCAGTTCATAGAGCTACTGCTAATTTTGAAGAGGCTCGATGCCAGAAACTCACTGCTGCCAGAGAGAGACACCACAGAGCAGCTTCAGCGGTGATCACAACTGACTTCTGACATTCGCACTGTTCAAGACTTTGTGCCTCAAGGCTGGGGCTGCATCCGTATTCATAGATGAGATGTAAAATAAAAACGTCATCAACAACAACGAAAAATACTGGAAAATATTGAAATCCAGTAGAAATTCAATATCATAAAGTTGAAGACAATTCTGCCAGTGAGAGATAATACCATTTTTACAGTGATGCCCAGTTGCATGTCACTGGGTAGTTGTCTTTGCTGACATGATTAACCACTTCTCTGTTTAACGGAGATTCCAATAGCTTACTCATGATGCACAGGAGACTGATTGGTCTGTATGGGAGATGACCGATCGCCTGAATTTTTAAATACAGGATAGATTGATGAGGTTTTCCAGAGTGTTAGTTAAAACAACGTTTAAACAGTTTTGTAAATATAGGGGCTAGATCTGGTTGAAGCTTTTTGAGCACTATAATTGGAATGCCATAGGGGCCAGTTGCTTTACTGGAATCGAGATTTTTGATAAGCTTGGCAACATCACGCACAGTTATCTGTATGTCATATAGTTTTTTTTCAAACACAGGAGGAAATAGGGGAGTAGGGTAAGTAGGCGGCTCTGATTCCATAGGGTAGAATTTTCTGCAAAGTTCTTGGCAAAGAGTTTGGCTTTGTCCGATGCTGATGAGATTACCTCAGGTTCATTGATGACGGTTGGGATAGAGGACACTCTTCAGTTCAGGACCCTGTTTGTTATTTGCCAAAACTCATGAGAACCAAGCTGCTGCTCAACTTCTTTGGATTTTTGAGCATACAACTCTCTTGAATTCTCTATTACTCTTTTACAGTGGTTCGCAGCAGTTCTAAAGGCAGTTTTAGTCTCAGTATATCTATTTTGCTGAAAACAGTGGAAATAGTTGTTTGGTTCTTTGTGTAATGCCAGCGGCACATTCTGGAGAGAACCACGGCTGGCTGTTAGTTTTTTGCTGGAATTTCTTGGAGAGCATGAAGCAGTCTATACCAACAATTAACCATTAAGTCAGGTCTGATACTATATGAGGACATGTTCATTTTAAGCATGGAGCAGAGAGGAATATCTGATATAAATGTATGGAGCTATCTCAGTCAGCCTTAGAGCATCGATATACTGTATGATAGAGAGGAACATCATTTTGTTTTCAACTGAGACAACCCAGTGATCAGAAGATCTCAGTGGGCAAAGAATGGAGGATGAGCATAACTATGGGCAAGTTGTAAAAAAAAGGTTTAGGAGACTTGCATACTGACTGTCAGTATTGGGCATATGAGTGGGTTCGTGAAAAATCTGAGTTAGGTCATAAGCGATGGAGAAATCATAACAGAATCTCCCCTCATCATCCGTTTTGTTTCAGTGGGCTAACCATTCAATATTGTGAACATTGAAGTCTCTGCAGATGTGAATGTTAGCTGAGGGATGAGCAGACAAGATGTGCTCAGTTTTCTCAGAGACAGTAAACACAGCATTTTACTTTATTCATAACAAAGCCCTATAACAAGAATAAGGGCAATTTTTCAAAGACTTTTTGAGGAATCCAATAATGTTAATTATTATTCAATCAGAGTGATAATTCTCAAGATTTTATGATAAAATAGATCAATTAAATGAAGATTTTAAAATAGTAAATTAATATGCATGTTTTCATTTAATATATGAGAACCACTTTTATTCCTGGGCAATACTGGGTGCTTATGTTAGAAGTAATAATAAATAAATTATTTACTCTAAAGTTAATCTTTAAACAAACTTGTTTACAAATTTACATGAAAATAAAACTTTTACAAAGGAAGTTAAAGCTGTTACATTTTACCATTACTTCCAAATTTTGACTCAATCTTGGATAAAAGTGAACTAAAAGAAAGTAAATTTTACACTGAAGATATCTGGTTAATAATATCAAACTCTATACTCATATTTCTTTGCATGAAATGTTAAGAAAAGATTATTCTTTTTCTGTATGCAAATAGTTAAATTCTGAAGGAGAAAAAGAAAAGCAGTTAACGATCCCATTGCATGGACATCTATTTTAAATGTGAGTTTATAACTAATTTAGAAAGTAAAGTAGCCACAGAAGTATTACTTCTAAGTATAAATAAATATTGGGTAAATAAATGTAGGATAAAATACACAATATATCATAAAATGAAATGTTGTGAAGATAGAATAAATGAAAAACAAAAACAGGAAGAAATATATTTTCAAATAGTAATGTTTTCTTTGAGCTCCCAGTAATGGTTCAATAGTAATGTTTTGTTTTTTGTTAATGTGCTTTTGTGATTATTGTAATTATTATGCTTATATTAAAAAGAGACAGGGAGAGAATTTTTAAAAACATATTTTGAATTAGAAAATTAACAAAAAAAAAATATTCAGCAATGATAAGACTTTGATTTTCAAGACTAACAATTGGTGGCAAAAATGAAAAATTCAAGAATATTTTCAATAATGTAATAAAAATATGTTCTTAAATTTATAGGACAATGGTAAATAATGATAGTAATTGGAAATAAAATGGCAAAATTTTGATGATTTATTTTTTCAAGTACAACAATAAAGCTTTGAGTGGAGAAACCCCAACATAATTAACATATCAAAATATTTTGATATGTTATACACTATTTATAGTATTTATTCAACAGATCTCTTTGCAAACATGCTTTGACCGATTTTTAGTTTTGCTAAAAGTTTAATATATAGCCGAAATTAGATTGTAACATGCTAATTCTAGGTATTTATAAAGAGTAATATGAAATGCTTATATTAACTCAATTTATTAGGTTCATGTTTACATTTTGTATTAAGAACACAAACAAACAAAAAAATAATTAAAAAACATCAGCATAAAGAATTTCTCAGAATAATTGGAAAACAATCGTTTTATATTATAATCAGTAATTTTTTACATTTAAAACACAAAAACATTTTCTTGTTGGTTAATTTGTTTGTAATTTTAATCGAGTTTTATAGTGATAAAACTATGTATTTTATAGTAAAGTGAAAGAATGAAGATAAAAATAAACAAGTGGATTTGAAAAGAATAATATAAGATGGCTTCTGAGACGATTTTAGACTTAATAATAAAAAAAGTTAAAAGAAAAGATCACACATGGTTTTATGGTTAGAGTCAAATAAAATTACTAACAAATATTCACAACAAATGGTTAGTTTGTGAGAAGGCAGATATGGCAGTAATTTATTGTAAAAAAAAACTGCAGAGAGCAAAGCAAAAGCTGGAACTTCTAGAAAGTATGCAATAAGCATTGGCATCTAACTTATGATGCAATTTTAGTGCTGCAAATTAAAAAAAAAGAATTAAGGACACCTTTTACCTGCAAAAATATTTCAAACACCATAAGTGAATGATTTATGAGATTAGATAAAGACAGAACAAAAAAAGATGCAGAAATATATTCCCAACAGTAAAGAAAAAAAAGCATAAGTCTTTTAGGAGTTATTATTATCATTATTTTCTTGGAATAAGAAGGAATTCTCATTAATTTATCACTTGAGAAGTAGCAATAATGATGACATAGCTCATTTGGGAGTTACAATGATTTTTATTGAAGAATAGCTTACCATATGGCACAATATAAAATTTCTGAGATCATTTACACAAACACAAAATTATGTAGATTATATAGCTATTTTTTATTTACTGAAGTATTTTTTTAAATGAAGAGAGATGCTGAACTATTATAAATTGCTGGTTACTATACTAGTGCTCTGATTATGAATCTCAGCTTGAAACATTCATCATGTTTAACCACGCTGATCCACATACAGATAAAAAGCCGTCTGTGGATGACTATTATTTTTACGATTACATTTTTGCACTATTAGCAGACGAGACATCATGAAATTACATAGGTCAAATAATTGCTATAAGAACAGAGGATACAAATACAAATGTAAGCTGTTTTATTTTATTAATATATAAAATATAATTTATTCATTTTCATTTAGAAATTTCAAAACAAGAACTCTTCCGATAACTCCTATGACAGGAATAACATAAAAATTCTGACTATAGGCAACACATGGATATCAACTGAAATGATATCAGAAATACTATTGAAAGAAATGATCATGATTGAAATGTTAATGCGATATATTTTTAGTTTTATAAGTATTTTAGCAATCATATAATCCTCAGCTTTTCAGTGTTGTTGACATGTGTTAGTAGTTTTCATGTTAGCCAAATTTCACTGTTAATATTGCATGAGCTTGAAGTTTAATTGCTAGTTACATGCAAAATAAATGGCCGATCCCTAAAATGAATAAACATTTTGACTCCTCCCTTCATTTAAAAATTCACCAAAATTTAGGAAATCAACCAATTTTAATGAAATTTTCAGTATCTACTAATTTCAGAATGACAGAATATAATGAGCCCATTATTTTCTTTTAAATTTTAGTGAAAATGTATTATTTGCTGTAAACAAAAAACACCTTTGCTAAAGTTAAGTACTAAAAAAAAGATGCATTGTATATGTTATAATGAAAAAAAATTATTTTTTCATATTTCAGGAACATTATGAAAAAAAGGCACTAAAATCTGTGTTAACTCTAAGAAAAATATATTTCTTGAACTATCGATATTATCATTGAATTAAGTAATGTTTATTCAATGATTTCACCAAAAAATAATATAATTGAAAAAAAAAAAAAAAAAAAATTCATGTGATTTTAATAACAATTCTCACAAAAATTTCAAATGTAATTTTATAATATTTTTCTTGTATGCATGATAGTGTAATTAGTGTGATAAAATTTTTTTTTAATAATCCTGAAAAAAAAAAAAAAAAAAAATTGTTTATTTGTTTTTTTGGGTTCTATGGCATGTAAATCCTTTCTGTTATTTTATGCTGAGAGTCTATGGGTTCACAAAACCTTTGCCCCCTGCTCTGGCTGTTGTATAAGTGAGTTCTTTTTAAACTTTTTGATAAAGACCAATTTTTTTAGGTATGAAAATATGTGGGGATTGTTTTTATCGAATAGATCCTTTATATGTTCTTCTTTGTAGAAATTATTCCTTGTTACAAAATCAATACATTCAATTAGTATATGTTTTATTGTAAGTGGTATTTGATAAGGTATATGGATGGGTTGGCTTTCTTTTTTTTTAGGAGATATGAGTAGGTTAAATGTGTATGGCCTATTTTTATTCTTGTTAGTTTGACTTCTTTTCTGTTTAGTTGTGTATTTTGTTGTTTTTTTAATTTTTGGCATAATTTCGTGAAGTTTGTTGTTAGCATATTCATTCCAGTAAGTTTGCTATTTCTCCATTGTGTATGTATTGATGTCTTTTGAGATCTGTGTATGGGATTTCAAAATTTGCATCAATTGGGAGATCTATGGCAGTTTTTGCTGCTGAATCCACTAATTTGTTATCTTTGATACCGGAATGACTCGGTATCCAGCAGAAGATAATTTCTTTTTGACTGTTTAATTCTGTTAATTTGTGGAGTAATTTTGCGATTAGAAGGTTGTCCATCTTTTTATTTTTGATAGCTTTTAAAGTAGATTGGGAGTCTGAAAGGATTATAAATTTGGATTCTTTGTTATTGGATTGAGATCTAGAATCAGAGCATGTATTTTGACACTGAAAATTGATGTTTCTTTTGGGATGTTTGCTTGTATTTTGGTTGATTTGTTGAATATTGCTGCACTGGCTGTTGTGTTATTTTGTTTAGACCCATCTGTATAGATGTGTGTGGTTTGGATACTTTTATTTGATTTTATCGAGATCATCATGGTAAGTTATTGGATGAGTATGTTTCTTTTCATGTTTACTTAAACTTAGATCAATATTGGGGGCTATGATTTTCCAGGGAGGGGTTTTGAGTAGGATAGTTTCATGGATTTTGATTATGGGTAGATTGGCTTCTTTGGAGATCAGTTTTATTCTAAGTCCAAAAGTTTTTATTGCATTTTCTTTTTGGTTGAAAAGGTGTTTACGATTTGGGTTTAAAGTGTCATTGTGTGCTGAGTTTGTGAGATTGACTGTTAATTTTGTGTAGTATTTTAGACTAAGATTTTGGTTTCTGAGCATTGGAGGAGTTTCATGCGCTTCTGCATATAGGATTTCTACAGGGGAGATTTGAAATGCTCCCAGTGCTAGTCTTAGTCCAGAGTGGTGTATTGAGGGTTTTTAGATATGATTTTCTGGTGGATTGATATATAAAGCTACTATAATCTATTTTAGATCTTATTAGTGCTCTATATAGTTTGAGTAGTGTGTTCTTATCGGCTCTCCAATCTGTACAGGTGATGACTCATAGGAATTGTAGTGTTTTATTGCATCTGGTAATTGATGTGTGGAATGAAGTTTAATTTTTTGTCAAAAATGATTCCTAGGTCTTTGTGTTCATTTACGAATGGAATTTTTTCACCTTCAATCTGTAAGGTTGGGTAAGGGTGGAGTTTGCATTGGTTACAGAAATGGATACTTTTTGTTTTGGTTTTGGAAAATTTGATACCATTTCTTGTTGCCCATTTATAAATTTTATTTATGTTGTGTTCTAATTTTCTTTCGATGGTATGAATGTATTTTGATCTGTAGTTGATTGAGCAATCATCTACGTATAAGGAGCTATGTATATCAGGAGAGAGTTCTTTTATAATATTGTTAATTTTGATATTTAAGAGAGTTGTTGAAAATATACTGCCTTGAGGCACTCCTTGATTCTGCGAGTCTGATAAAGTATAGTCTATGTGAACTTGGAAAGATTTGTCTGTTAGGAAGTTTTTTTTATAAATTCAAGTAGTCTGCCTCTTAGTCCAATGTTGTGGAGATCTTTTATAATGCCATGTTTCCAAGTAGTTTCGTATGCTTTCTCAAGACAAAAAAACAAAACAAAACAGATGTTACATGTTCTTTATTAATGAAAGCTTCTCTGATGTAATTTTCGAGGCTAGTGATGTGGTCTATATATATCCTCGATTTTTTTGGTATCCACATTGAGTTTTTAAAATTATTTTGTTGCTATCTAAATACCTAATAAGACAGTAGTTGATTATTCTTTCAAATGTTTTTCATAGTCAGCTTGTGAGAGCTATTGATCTGTAGTTTTCTGGACTTGATATATCTTTTCCCAATCTGAGTATCCATATTATTGTTGCTTGTTTCTATGAACTTGGGAAATCTTTTGTTTCTCATATCTTATTATAAATTTTGAGAAGGAGTTTTAATGATTCGGGAGGTGGGGGGGGGGGTTAAGGAAGTTGAGTTGTGGGATTTTTTTATGGCGATTTTTAGTTCATTGTGTGAGAAGCTTTCATTGTAAGGCTCTTGGTTTTTGGAATTAAAGTTTATTTTGTATTTTTCTTCATGTTTCTAAAGTATTTGAAATTGTTTAGTGTAGTGTTTTGATGATAAATTTTTACCAAACGTTTTAGCTAGTGTGTTGGCAATACCTTTTATTTTATTTATTTTTTTTTTGTGAGGAGATGCTTGATTGGGTTAGGATTATATTTTCCTAATCATTTTCCAGATGGTTTTGGGTTAAGTGTCAGTGTCGATTTTGTTAATAAATTGTTAGCAGCAGATTTTTTTGGATTCTTTAACCCTCTAGGGCCTGAACATATTAATACTTATTAATGCATATTAATAAAAACTCTGAAATTTGAAATTATAGATTTTATTGGATCAAGAATCATGAATCTGAATAAAAAAATTGAATTCATTTAAAAACTTGAAAGTTATGAAATGTGCCATATCTGTCCCCTTGTGCTCTAATCTTCCTGATTAGGATTGTGCCATATATGACACGGGCGGCCCTAGAGGGTTAATTGTTTTTCGAGTTTTAGCTCTTTGGTGTTTGAATTCTATCAAGTTGTTGATAGTTGGCCGTTTTTTAAATTTTCTTAAGGCTGCCTTTCTATTTGATAGCCATTTTATATTCTGGATGGAACCATGTTTTTTTTTTTCTTTTTCCAGAAGGAGAATTTCTGGGTGTGCATTTTTTTGCTATTTTTATGAGTACTTTGGTGAATTCTTCCATTGTTTGGATTTGGTGTTCTGTTAATTGTAGTGAACAGAGTTCTTTGAATTTGGCTCACTTGGCTTTGTTTGTGTTTCCTTCTTTCTGGAGCATTCTTTATTTGTTACTTATATTTTTATTAGTTTCTGGTGATTGTTTTGTTGGTTTCTGTGATATTTTTTTAATGTTTCTATTGTAGATGGAATCTTACTTTCTTTGTTTGGATTTGTTATTTCTATTGTTTTGTTATCCAGATTTGAGTATTTTTCTTTAAGGCTATTTTGAAATTCAGGCCATTTTTTAAATGTTTAATGCAATTAGTTTGTTTATCAGTTCCTTATATTGATCATGTATTTCATTATCTTGGCATGGTTTAGTTGTTTTTTTTTTTGTTGTTTCAGCATATGTGTTGTCTTTCAAATACATAATAATAGTTGACTATTTTTCTGGCTTCTGGGATAATTATGTTTTTTTGTACTTTACTTCCATTATTTCTTTTTTATAAGTTTTACACATATTAGAGAAGATCAGGTGATCTTCTCTGTAGTTAGCACATTTCACCTCATTAATGTATTCTTTCTTAGTGTGGTCTGACTCTCTGCTGCCGCATTTTCTACATATTTTTATTCCTTTACACACTTCTTTATGATGTCCATATTTTTGACAGTGGAAACACCTTAACGGAGCTGGAATGTATTGATTTACTGTTACATTTAAGTAGCCGCTCTTGATTTTTTTTTTGGTATTGTTGGTGTGTTGAAAGTTAATATTATATGTATTAGTAATTTTATTGTGTCTTTTATGTTGATATAAATATGGCTGACCATTCCTTGTTTTTTCAATTCGGTTTTTACTTCTCACTCTGTTGCTAATGATAGCTTGTAACTTGGAATCACTCCTTTTGAAGTGTTTAGTCTTTCATATGGAAAGACTTTGCACTTAAACTCATGAAAATTCTCCATTTAAGTAGGGATTGGGCATCTTTATAATTAGTTACTTCAACTAGCAAATTTTCGTCTTATTTTTTGTAATTGTTTTTGGCTTTTTGTTGATAATATCTTTTCTATTAGAAAAGGTGATAAGTCTCCAATCTTTTTCTTTTCAATTAACTTAATAACTAGGAATCTTGGAAAGTTTCCTTCGCATATAGATGGTATGGTTTTCCTAGTTTTGGATCTTTTTTTTTTATCTGAGCTAGAGAGGTCAGTATTACTATAATAGTTTCTTTGAAGGGTTTTGAGGGGGAAGTATTTGTTTTTTTTTTTTCAGCCATGTAGTTTGTGGTTTATTTTTCATCAACCACGTTCCTTACCCACTTTGGAGTCCAAAATTAGGACATAATAAGAGGGAAACCCATTTGCCTTGACCATGTTGGGGCTATGTGGAGGATACACTCTTTTGGTAAGATATTCTCAAGCACTTTCTATTTCCTGTAATTATGTCCTCAAAAATACCTATGTTCAAATGGAGTGATGAGTTCTGGTCTTTCCAATTGATTGACCGTTGCCAGCGCCTTCTAGCACTTACTTAATTTGCCTATTTTTGGTAGTGAGAAAAAAAGATGAAGGAGTTTGGTTCTTTGTTATGGCAGTTGTCATTTTAAGTGTAAGTGCTAGGGTTTGGCATGACTGGCTGATTGGTCAGATCGGCCTCTTCAACCGCCCATCTAGCCAAAGTAAGAGCCGAAGTGATGTATTGCGGTGCCTAGACTTCTATGTACCCGGGTCTAGGTCAGCTCAATCACCAGAGTCATGTTCTAAAGCATTATGGGTAGCAACCCACAACTAACTGGTTGCCCTATTGAGGAGTTTTTACCCTCTGCAGGGGGGGCAGTCAGCTTAAAAAAAAAGGTTTCATACTTCAAGTTGTTTACATCTTCCTATTCATGGGTTTTGATTTACTGATTTTGTAGAGTAAGGTAGAGATAAATGTAAAGACTTGTAGTGGACTTTGTTGTTTTTATTTCCGGCTTCACAGAACATGATTTAGCTCTGCAAAGGGAAAGGGTTTATAATATTCTTGATTAGTGTGTTTTAAGTTGGGAGACTAATAGGGAAGTAGGAGGGGGCAAAAAAGGGGAAAGGAGGGGAAGGGGACTGTTGTTTTTGTTTTGGGCTTTGCAGAACATGATTTAATTGTGTAAAGAGTTAAACAAAAAGGTGTTAATGTAGGTGCATTTGAGTCAGGAAGCCATCTTCAGACAGCCTGATCTGGTTGCACCAGTTTTAAAATATTGAGATCAAAGATCACTAAGAAAAAAAAAAAAAAATTTAAACATAGTATTATTTTTAAGAACGATTAATTTAGACAAATATTGATGGGCAAAACTGTAAAAAAACAAAAACAAAAACAAAATAAATAAATAAATAAATAAATAAATAAATAAATAAATAAAAAGGAAACAGACAGGATTTGCATCCAACCCACCATATTCTCTTTAATTATTAATAAACTGTTTTTGCTTATTTTTTTCAAACAATAAATTGTCAGTGTAATTTTAATTGACATTTTTCACACTTAAAACGCGTTTTTACTTTATTTTAAAAAGAATTGATTTAATTCATTGTTACAATATGTTTGAGAATAAATCGAGTCATGATGTAAAAAAGTAAATATTCTAATTAAATGTATTTTTATTACAACAAAATAAGATTACTTAAATTAATGAATATTTTTTATAATCTTCAAAAATACAAAAATTAAGGTGTTTCAATACGTCTATAAATTTTAAAATAAAATTGACTTGCTGACATTTTGGGCTTCTGTAGAACTTATGCATGACATTTTTTTTTTTTTGTTTTGATTGTGCAAAGCCAGAATTCCTTGCTTTTGGGGGCTAATTAAGCTAGTTTTTGTACAAACAAGGTGTTTTTTTTATTATTTAATTCAATATCTTAACACTTTACTAATTATCTTTGAAATATTCTCAGAAAACTAATATTTATCTTTCAAGGGATTTTTACAATGAATTTATTTCACTTCAAATTTAGCTGGACTTGTCAGTTTCCAAATGGCGCTGGAAAAACATTTTTCATATCTGTGTGGTTTTTTTTTTTTCTTTTTGGAAATCAACTTTAGGTTTTAATCTTTCAAATACAATCAAAAAGTAATTGGAAACCTACAAAAAATTATGATAAACTGGTTTTCAAATCTATGTCCCCCCCACCAGTTTTCTGCCATTAATGCATGTACGTATTAATGCCAAATGACAATAAAGGTTGTTTTTTTTAGACCAACTAATTGAAGTATTACTTATCAGAAAACATGTTTTTATTTTGAAAGATTTTATTAAAAAAAGATTAAAAGCAAAAAAAACAAAAAAACAAAACAACTAGTTTGGTATGTTCATTTAAAACAATAATTCTAATAATTATTCTTCATGTATCAGAAGTGAAGGAAGGAAGGGTTAGAGTTAGTTCAGAATTTATAACTAAACTGTGACCAGGAAAGTGGGTTATTGGTCTTATGATAGTATACCATATTGTGAGGTGGGTGTGATTACCTGTATTCCATGGCAAGAATTAGCAATTAATCCTTCCGAGTAAGGATTAGGATTCTGAAAAAATTTGTTGTCAAGAATTGCTTGTAAAAACATAAGAAAAAACGTCATTGAGTAAAAATTGAATGATTAATTATTGGAAACATTACACAAATGCAACATGAATGCTTTTAGTTGTGGAAATTCGATTGATAAACTATAATTGATTGATATGCTTACAAAACATATGTACATATATTGAGTATGTAAGTATATATTTTTTAGTTTCCTTGATAAGGATGAAGACAAATAGCTATCACAAGGTTTAAGAAATGCGAACATTAGAGGATGCAGTACAATTTTATATGGATTTAAGGTCATTAGATTTATTGAAAACTGTTAGACAAAATTGAAATTTTATGTAATTGTTTGAACGTGCTAAAAAGTGTCTACAGGTTGAAGTTTTAGATGGAGGTTAATTCTAATTACAAAAAATAAACAAAACTGTAGCACACACTTGAAATATAAAAAAAATTGATATTTAAGTAAAAATAAAATTTGCAAAATTAAAGTGAATATTAATTTAAAAAAAAAATGAGCATGCTTTTATGTGCATTAAAAATGCGCTTTAAGAGAATAAAAAAGAATATTGCAAAATGCACTGGTAGCAGATGTTTCTATGAGAATATTTTTTTTTTTACTATTCTATTATAATATAATCTAACTTAAAGTGAACTGGTTGCATAGTGATAATATTTAATTATATAAAAAAGGGGGAAAAAAAGGGAAACACAAATAGTAAAAATGTTCTTTTGAACTATAAGAAGCTTGGACATCATTTTGTCATAAGTATCAGTTTTTCTGATGTATATTCATTACATAAAAATATTTAAGTTTAATTTCAAGTTTGTAAGGATTTAATCAGACCATCATTAGTATGCTATATTTTTTTTAAAACCTATCTTCTAACAAAAGCATACTATCCGAAATGATATTTAAGGTTTTTCATATGTTACAATTTTTTTTTAAAATTAAGAAATAGAATTGAAATGCAGAAATATTTTTTTATTGAAAACCTATTAGCTCTTTTAATAGATATGTGTGCATAATGATTAACCGATTTTGTATTTTAAATATTGAAATTTCTAGTTTATTCTAATAAAATTCTGATAATTTTAATCATTCTAATAAAATATTAAAATCTTAATTGTTTTTATTTTAGTTTGTTAAAAAAAATGCTTACAGGAACCAATATCCAATGTAAGTGAATCTATTATATAAAAAACTATGATTTTGGAAACATTTCATATCAAATGAATATTTTGAAAATTTAGTAAACATTTCTAAACAAAATTCAGTTGCATTCTCAAATGAAAATTATAGCATGTACAAAGCCTCACTTTTTAGTACTGGTAGTAAAAAAATATTAAATTCTTTTAACATGAATTCATTCAATTTTGCATAATAAAGTTCAAATTTAACACTATACACTATTTGGTATAATATATTTCTTCTGTGTGAAACAAATCAGCTCAATTTCATCTATGAAATAATTAACTTTTAAGTTAATTACTTAATAGAATATTTAAAAGAAATT
>NC_136495.1:90979927-90992427 GCF_053919585.1 Euprymna scolopes | reverse complement strand
AATGGTTAGCAATTTTAGTACCGACCAAACTCAAACTTTGTTTAACTAGCAAAACACTAGTTAAAAAACAGAAAAGCTTAAAATCTAAAACTAAAGTAAATGTTTAAATATAAAAATATTGAGAATAAGCATTCATAAATATGTGAAGACTTTACTTGAATATTGTATGTTTTTATTAGGTATTCCTCTAAAAGAAAAAATGCTTTCAATAAACATTTAATCCTTTCAATGCTAGTAAGTAAAAATAAAATACATTTTATTTATATAAGTTATGCTATTAAAATTGTGATTAATTATAGAATTGTGATTATTTTCATTTAAAAAGGAGCTTGCATGAAAACAAAATATTTCTTTATAACACACAATTTTCTATATTCAGTAGACAACTCATGACTTGTTGCCTCAGTATTTGTTGTAAATATTGAAAAACATAATTTAACTTTCATATCAGTTGAAAGCAACAGCAGCATCCAACAGTTGCTGCTGTTGCATTCAAACAAACATGTTCGTAACTTTTGGCCACTATTATTTATCTTTTATTGCATCATCTATTTTCAAGTAAATATATACATTTCTTTCTTGGTAAATGCACATCATGACAAGCAAGCAAAATCCATAGGATTTTAGCAGTATACCAGTAGGCGACTCGTGACCTGAAGGATAAAGGATCTCCCCCTCCCTGATTTGATGGAAACAACATCATTTAGTGATAACATAATTTTTATAACATCATCAAGCATGCATAGAACCAAACAAGATAACAGACAGTTTTAGTAGCATATACGTAGATATAGTGTGTATTTTTTTTACAAAAGAATCACCACTTATCAAGGCCCAGAGGCCACTTGAGGATAAGGGTTAAAGAGTGTACAGTAGTCAAAAGGATAATATAGTAATCGTTAGTAGTGTAAATTTAGTAAATTGGAATCCAATTTACTAAGGGGAACGGCTCATCAAGAACTTGTTTACATTGGACTTGAAGGTGATCATATTGTAGTCAGCTGGAAAGCAGGCAAACGGAAGAGAGGTCCACAGGTGTGCAGTTCTAAGAAAGAAACTTTGTTCATGGAATCTACGTTTAGGTTTAGACAAAGATAAAGAATGGGGAACATTATTGATAGTGTTTTCAGCTAGACAAGTGCTTCTCTTGAAAGTTTGGCAAGGGGGGACCATAGATTGGAGCTTAGACAAGCACTTGCCATGGAAATAACGATAAAACAGAGACAGCCTCACAACGTCTCTTCTGTGAGAAAGAGGTTGCAGGGAAGAGAAAAGGGCATCCCCCACTAGGTTTTGAAGTCTATTTTGAACTCTGTCAAGGCAGGATAAGATGTTCTAGGAGTTCCTACCCAGATGTGGCAAAAATACTCCATCTATAGTTAAGCAAGTATAAAATAATTATATAAATATTGGCATTCTTGCCAAAATTATATTGGCAATAGTAGTTTATCTAATTCAATACAAAACAGAATGATTATTCAATAACGAGAATAAATCTTTTTTCATCATAAATAAATATATAGTGCAAAATCGTATAAAAAAGAGAGAAATAGGTGATAATTCTATATTCATGTAAACATATTGCTCAGTGTTCATCTTTCTACGTGATTGATACTTGGGGGAAAGAGTGAGAAAGATTTTCTAAGATCAAAATTACCAAGGTGTGAGCTAATTGCCTATTAGGTAAGTAGTATAAGTATGATGAATGAAACTACAATTGCCTGCATCGACACAGGTAAATCCTTGACATTCTGTACAAACAAAAAATATCTAATCAATATTATGTAGCAACATTGATTTGTGATAAGTACAAATGAGACAAAACAAAGTCAAGTTCATATGCATGTAGGTGTTGTTGCTGTGTGTGCTTAAATGGGTGAATGAATGTTACAATAAACATCAAAACTATATTGCATTATAAAAAGAAACGGTTCATTTTAGTAAATTATTATCTGGTTGTGTTTAGCTAACAAGGTTGATATCAATTATGAAATAACAATTCTGATGAATTCAACTCTCATTGGGTGACCTTTTTCTAGAAAACTACACAGTAAATAATGAATTGAAAAGTTGAAATCAGAAAATACACACCTTTCTATTTTATTTTCTAAAAAAAAATATCATTTTTTAATAATCAACTGCGAGCAAAATTAATGACT
Source organism: Euprymna scolopes (assembly GCF_053919585.1). Lineage (NCBI taxonomy): Eukaryota > Metazoa > Mollusca > Cephalopoda > Sepiida > Sepiolidae > Euprymna > Euprymna scolopes. Next base: position 90,990,268 of record NC_136495.1, on the reverse strand, counting down.
GAAGTGAAATATTGACTTGAAGCTAAAAAATTAACGTCCAAGAATAAATTATGAAAAATTATTTATCTTAAAATATTTCTTCACGTATAGTTGTTTTTTAAAAATGTTAAATTATGAAATTAAAAACAATATTTACTTTCTAAACGATATATATATTTACTGCATGTAATCATTGAAAGTTCTTTTTACAACATTTTGAAATAAGAAGCCAAAAACAAAATTTACTTTTTTTTTTCATATATACAGAGTGGAACGATAAATTTGTCGCCCTAAAGAAAACAACACTACAGCTTTATTTTAAAACTTTTATTACAAAAATCAATTCAGGTAACTTGATTATGTAGTAGAGCTGACATCTAATCAATGTAGTCGCCTTCAGCCTCAATCATCACTTTGATATGGGTCCAGAACTGAGAGCATGCCTTTTCCACAGGCTGGCTTTGGTATTGTGGGAGGTCATGTTCTCAATGTATGACCAAACAAAGTAGTCCAATGGGTTCAGCTCAGGGAGGAGGGGACCAGTGAGAGAAAGGTACAAAGTCGTAGCACTCCTTCTAAATCCAAGTCTGGGTCTCTTTAGACTTGTGGGCCAGTGTGTGGGAGTCCTATTGCCACACCCAGGGTCTGCCAGCAACCACCTGATCGCACCATATCACCATACTCTTCAGCACATCCAGGTACACTTTGGTGTTGACTTTCAAACCGACTTTGAAGATGTGAGGTGACATGATGTGGCCCTCACTTGAAACCACACCCAACACCATAACCATGGCTGAAAACTTTGTTAAGCTGTGCCCTCAAGTGTTGAACTGTCCGGATTTACATTTTGAGGGTGCTGACAATGGTCCTGTTGTCATAACTTGGATCGGTAGAGAGCATAAGTTGTACAGAAGTGCATCTCCAACCTCGCTTGTTGAACATTGTGTCACTTTCAGACCTGATAGAAGGCTCCCATTGCTTTTAGAATTTGTACACAACTGGCCAACTAGTAGATGGTCTACAACAAAAAAAGAAAACCGGTTTTCATGAATTGGAAATGGAATCCTGTCGTTTTTTTTCTAAGGCGACAATTTTATCGTTCCACCCTGAATTCATTATATGTAATCGCTAGAAACATTTTTAATTTTGTACTTAATTTTTTGTAACATTCTTATTGCTTATTTGCTTTGCTGAATAATAGATTAATAGACAGAAGATAGATATTTGAATTGAAACAATGCTTCTTGGTTCAAAGTTTTCATATGGGATCATTTCAACTTTGAAAACAATCGATAGAAATATTCTTGAAACCTACGGACAGGTGTACATACAATTTGAGCTTACACAAACTTACAAGAAACAACAGCTTCATTATGAATTAACAAAACAAAATGAAAAATCTTTGCTGTCATGATTGCAAGCTGTGAACTTTTGAATCTAATCAATCCGTAGAAGCTATGAGTGAAGGCATTCTTCATGGTATGCAGTTGGTTCATGCAAGAGTAACCATAAAAATATACTGAAGGATTTTGAACACTGCCCATGGTAAAATAGAAAATAATACTATATACCATATAAACTTGACCAAGCACATCACTGCATTTGATAGCAAATTTAGCTGGAGGGTTTTTGTTTTTTTCTTTGATTTTGTAATATTTGAACACATTAAAATAGAGAATCGTTTCATCAAAGTCATCTTACATTGTAAAGGTTAATGTTCAAAGAGTAATGTTTTTTAAATTTTTTAACTCCTGAACATTGTCGTCAGTAAAATTTGTTATCCATTTTCAAGATGAATATTCAAGTGTTGAATTGTTTTAATTGTTAAATGAAAATATTCCCTAGGAGATAGCTCCATTGCTAGAAATATATCTGACATTTCTCCACGTCATTCTGATTTTAAATGGCAAATTGGCAACTATCTTTATTAATACATTTACAAACTTAATGGACATAATACTGTTTTAAAAAACTCCACATGAATAAGAGAATTGAAGATTTTGCACATAGTTGGACTATAGGGAACAACCCATTTATTGTTTATAAATACCTTTTGTTTTTTGGGTTTTTTTTTTTTGCTTTGTTTCATAAATACTTTTTTTTTCAAGTTTTAAACTCAGTTCTATATCTTCAGACATTGATTTTCTGTAAATTGGGTAGCCATCTGCACCCATTTGTATATTTTGTAATTAAAAAAAAAAAAATGTGTGCATCTGTTGTCAACCACGCAGGAAGCATTAAAATTTAAATAACTAAAATCTGTAGATCACTTTGCTTTTTACTATTTGAAAAATCCCAAGATCTGGATTAAGATCTGGCAGTTCTGCATTGATCAAATCAATTTGATTTGGATGGATTTTCTCCCTTAACTATAGATAGTAAAGGGAGAAGATCCATCCAAATCATGTAAATGTACATGTACCAGTTAAGCAATTGAATGTGAAATTTACTGATACAAAAATCTTTCTTATTTGATCCTTCAGTTTGTGCATGAAAACCCTGGCAACTATATACCTGTCTATTACAAATTGTCCACAAAGAAGATTCTCTAAAATTGCAAACCAAGTTAGTAATAAGTAAAAAATAAATGTCAGAAAGAAAACATAGAATCGTTAAGGGATTTTAATTTTAGAGTTTGCTGATATATTTATTTTTTTCAAGAGGAAATAAGCAAAAAAAAAAAAAAAAAATACAGCTGTACTCATTTCTCATTCTTTTATTTTTGTTTTGTGTAAATAAATATTTTAGTCATTATTTTATTGTAAATATAAAATATGATTAAAATTTTAATTAGTACAAAGACTTTATATTGTAAATGAGACTAAATCTAAAAAAAATTTGTAAAGTTCAGTTTTCAAATGGAAAAAAAAAATTTAACCTGCCCCAAAATACAAGAATACTGTTAAAAGTAAAAGATGAATTAAAATATCATAAAATATTTTAATAATTATTGAAATGATTTTAATGCTTTAGTTAAGTTTCACTTGTTAAGAGAAAATTATACAGATATTTGTTAAAAAATACAAAAAATAAAACCAGGAAGTCTATTTGTGCTAGTATGATTTTTTGTTGTTATTATAAATATATATATATCATATAGTTTATATACATATTATGTATATTGATTGCTTCTCCATGCTCATATGAAGTAATACTAATTGCTCACCCTTCTCCACTACCATTTAAATATTTGTATTGCCTATTTTGCGTTCTAGTTACTTAAATATTTACTACATTGCCACACTTTGGCTAAGATCAATGTCTAGTATCTGTTCTCAGCATCTCAATAACATCAGACGATCGAAAGAAAAAAGTAAATTATATATTTTTCTTCTAACAATTGAATTTTAATTGTATTTCATTTCAAAATATAGAATTTTATATTCATTCATTTTCATATTCTTTCTTAAATTCAAACAATTAAAAATAAAAAAATGTTTTACATTTGCTCCAGATATGCAGCAAAAATGAGGCAGAGTAAAGGATCCTCAAATGATATGCTATTCCATATTAAAGAGAAAGAAAAACTAACACCCAACTTATATGAAAATTCTCTCTCTTCACTCAAAATCATTCCTGTAATTGACTAATATAAAATAGATATTTTGATTTTGAAATCTATTACTTGTATTATTTTGTTGGCCTTTTTGCATTAAACATGTGCCTTTTTATTTTATTTTATTTAATATTTTTCATATTACCATTTTTATAATCGTCATTATCATTACTTTTGAATATTTTCTTTTGCAAAATTAAGATTAATAGATTCGTCTTGATAAGTTCTTTCATTTGAGTTTAAGAAAGAGATATTTGATTTTTGAGTTGAGTATAAGTTTTGTACATTTAACTATTCTAACTATAACATCTTTCAGAATAACCCAATGCCTTAAGGAGTTCAATCATATGGAACAGAATCATAAATTTTAAGTGTTATTTTTTTTTGCATACTGACCCCAAAAGTTTTTTTATAATTAAATTTATTTTGACAAAATTAACTTCAACAAATTAATAAGAAAAGCTTAAACTATAATTTTCTTCTAAAATAAAAAAAAAAAATGTTTTCAATTGAAAGATGATTTTATTTTCTTTTTTTTTATGCCAGCTTTTGCCTCATAACTTTTTACAAATTTTAGGTTGTATATATTTTTTTTACCTAATATCACGGACTTCATCTTATCAAGATCTATAAAGTTAAAATGTGTAAAAGACGATTTGGGACATGTTTTTTACCGATTTTTATAGCTATATACATAATATGATATATATATATATATGATAAATGTATGATATATATATAAAATATATATATATTGATATATATATAAAATATATATTTATATTGATATATATATAAAATATATATTTATATTGATATATATATATAAAATATATATTTATATTGATATATATATATAAAATATATATTTATATTGATATATATATATAAAATATATATTCATATATGATATATAAAAATATATAAAATATATATTTATATATGATATACATATATGATGTATATATATATGATATATATATGATATATATATATTATATATATATATATGATATATATATATCATATATATATCATATATATATCATATATATATGATATATATATATATCATATATATATATCATATATATATATCGAAAATATCGATATATTGTAAAAAATGTTACACAAAAAGTTCAATCTTCACTTAATAACCGCTTAAAATTTCATATTAATTAAATAATTAGCTGATTTTCTGATATATTTTTAAAGAGAAACTCTATAAAACCAAATCTTACGCCCCATCTCTATTTTTTGTCCGTCGCTAACATTATTTTTAGTTCTATATTCTGTTTTTATTGTTATTTTGAATCAAAAACATTAATGGATTCTTAGACAATAGAAATAAAACAAATTAAAGTTTTATTCATTATTTCGTTTTTAAAATGTTTTTGATAAAAAATCAAAAAAAAAGGTAGCATCAGGGAATATTTACAATACAGCACTAAAAAAACCCCAACTTTTTTTCTATAAATTGTTAAGATTGATCTTTTTAGTGGTGATGGAATCGTACACCACACCAAGTATATGATAATGTTTCCTTGGTGAAGAATTTTCAGCAGCAACAACTAAGCAGCATCAGCAGTAGCAGATGGTAGAATGATACAGAGAGTTGGCTGGCAACTAGATACGCACACACTCACCATTGTATACAGACGTACTCCAAAATGGATTCCTATCAGTCAGTAGCCTACTACTACTACACACGACGTTAACAAATGAACATCTCCATCCTCCATAGCTCACCGATTCATTCCATCAGTTTATTATTCATTCATTCAGTTTATTTTTCTATCAAATAAAAATTCCCAGCCTACTACCCACTTTTAATAAGATTTCAATTTTGGTCTCTGGGAGGATCTTTTTCTTCCTCTTCATTCACCCCTACCAGGAATTTCTCTCGTTTCGTTACCTTTCTTCTTTTCTTTATCATCTCCTCCATTGTTTGATTGACTGCTTTATTCTTGCCAGTTGTAGTTTGACATGAGGAAGTTGTATAGTTCACAACACAAGCATCCATTAAAACCCATATACTCATTAACCTTCAATTAAAGCTTTATTCTTTGTTCAATAAGACAGAAGTAAAAGGCATGTACAAAGATATAAATTATTTTTAATTATGCTGCACCAAAACAAAGGGTTTCAAGACTTTGGAAACATAATTACCCCCCCCCCCCGGAAAAAAATAGCAATAGCCAATATTTCATAGTAGATACATAATTATTTTTAATTAATTTAACTAAAATGAAACTGTTTCCAGTGAAACATGCTGGAAATGGTAAAAACAAATTATAATTATGAAATATTCCAAAGGAAAAATACAAAGGACTGAATTTTATTCTAATTAGATTTTTCTTTTCTTTTTCTGACTATTTATAATTCAAATTGGACAACAACTGAATAATATATTTAAATAGTTTTACGAAGAGAAAAAAAAGTTCAACTGAATTTACAATCTGTACATATGCTACTCATGCAACTGCTGTGAACCAGGAAATTGGGTTATTGCTGGATTTTGAAAATAAAATCCAGATAATCAAAGGAATCAATAAATGCATTTTCGAATGGTTGCCGCAAGGAGGGGGTGACCAATAAGAATGGACAGGGCTCTATGGACAAATTTATATTTAGTTGACCTTTGACAACTAAATATTTTCGTTTACTAGCCAAATAGAAAAGTTACTAGCCAAACCCATTTTTAGAATATGACATCTTCGTTCTGTGACGAGTATGTACATAATAAAGATTTTTCTGTATATTTTTAAATAAGTGTAATTCTAAATATACAACAAATTTTATGTTGATACTTGAACGTATAAACATTCTGCTTTCTTCAGGTATTTTTTTAAACTATTAAAAATAGTATATTGTTTTATTAAACTTTTATTGCTTGAATAATTTAACTTTGTTCATTTTATTAAAAATGTTGAAAAGATATTTTTCACTCAGTAGTGATCGGCAAAAAATAAGAGTTTCATTATTTCTAGTCGCCACTTTGAAAATCCACTTGCAAATGTGACTGTTTAACTCGCAATGTAGAGCCTTGTGGAAGTTTAGACTTGAAAATACAATTAATACGGTTTGTGTGGTTTACAATCTTAGAAAAGTATATTTCCATTGTATTCATTTATCAGGAGAAAAATCTTACTTATTCATAAAAATTTAACCATTTATAGAATTTTCCCCAAATTTGCCTATTGAAAAATAAATTTGATAATTAAAATAAATAAAAACATTTGAAGAAATTTGAACATTCATTTTACACACACACACACACACACACACACACACACACACACACACACACACACACACACACACACAAAAACAAAAACAAAAACAAAAAAATAAAAGCAAACAAAAAGCAGGAAATTTATTATGATAAATAAAAAATGTTATTATAAAAAAATAAGTAAATTTTAATAGGTTCTTTAAAAAAATATTGTGATTATAAAAAGAAATATTTGGCCGTTTAAATTAAAATTTAATTCAACAAACACTAACTGAATTTATATTTGAGAAAAGTAATTAAATTTACTCCACTGGTATTATAAAAAAACTTTTATCACAATTTTGCACCAGACTTTCAAAAAATACAGTTATTTCTCATGTTGTATGCATAAATTACAAAATAACATGTTACATGTTATGTACGCTTGAATGGTTGAAAATGAAATGAATTAAAACTGCATTTAACAGAGATGTGATTGGCCAAAGGCAAAAAAGAAAAACTGAAATTGAGATGGATCCCCTACATCCGTGGGCCGGGGTGGGGAGGTGACCTCTACCAATTTCTCAGTTTGGGAGGAATTTATGTAAAATGATCCCCAATTTCTAAGCGATTCTAGCTTTTTAAGATAGTTAAACAAAAAGTTTGTTTTTTTCTGTGAAACAGAATTTCTGTGCGTTTTTTTTTTTTTTTTTACAAGGTGGTCACCACTTATCAAGACCCGGAAGCGACTCAGGGATAAGGGTTATTGTAAGTACAGTACGTTAGTGTGGATATTTAATAAAGTGTCTACTTAAGGGGGCGGTTCATCAGGAATTTGTTTATGTTGGACTTGAAGACATCCAAGTTGTAGTCAGGAGGGGAGCAGGCAGACGGAACAGAGTTCCACAAGCGTGCAGTTCTAAGAAAGAAGCTTTGTTCATGGAATCTACGTTTTGATTTAGGCATAGATAAAGAGTGGGGAAAGTTTTGACAGTGGTTTCAGCTAGACGGGTGTTTTTCGTAAAAGATTGGTGAGGGGAGGGCAGAGATTGGAGTTCAGACGAGCACTAACAATAAAACAAAGATAGGCTTGCAACGTCTCTTCTGTGGGTTGCAGGGAAGAGAAAAGGGCATCCCCACTAAGCCACGAAGTCTATTTTGTACTCTGTCAAGGCAGGATAGGCTGTTTTTAGCAGCTCCTGCCCAGATATGGCAGCAGTATTCCATCCTTGGACGTACTTGGCTATTATATAAATATAAAATTGCATCAGTAGTGAGATATTTTCTGGAGCGGTAGAAGGATCCCACCACCTTTCCAGCGACCTTGGCAACAGACTTGATGTACGTGTTCCATTTCAGATCAGGAGTGAAGGTCAAGCTCAGAAGCTTGTCAAAACATGGGGCTTCTCCTAGACGAGAGTCATCCATTTCAATTGATGCCAGATAGGGATCAGAGCGTTGATGATGTAAAGATAGGAGTTTGGTTTTAGATGTATTAAAGGTAACCAGCCACCTCTTCCCCCACTGAACCACTTGTTCGAGATCAGAGGAGAGAGAATCAGAGAGATCTTTGTCATTTACAGCCTTTGATGTGTTGCCGTAGATGGTCGTGTCATCAGCATAGATGTCAACGAATGATTGATGTATGTGTTTAGGAAGATCATTGATGTAGATCAGGAAGAGAGTTGGGCCCAGGATGGACCCTTGAGGGACTCCAGCATTAATATTGCAGGCCTCTGATTTTTGTCCATCAACCACTACTCTTATGAGCCTATCAGAGAGAAATGATTTAATGATAGAGAGAATATTTCCAGTTATACTGTAGCTGGAGATCTTGTGAAGTAGGCCTTTATGTCATACCTTCTTATTGAAGGCCTTTGATATATCAAGAGCAATTGTCCTGGAAAGAAAGCCTTTGTCAAGAGATTCACTAATCCTATGAGATATAACTGTTAGCACATCTGCGGTAGATCTTGCAGAACGGAAACCATATTGCGTGTCACTAAGAAGGTTATTTCTGCTGAGGTGGTTGACTATTTCTCTATTTAATATGGATTCCAGCAACTTACTCATGACACAGGAGACTTATTGGTCTGTACTGAGAGGGAGATGACTTATCACCTGAGTTCTTAAATACAGGGCATACTGATGAGGTTTTCCAGGGTGTTGGAAGGCAACATTTAAACAGTTTCGTAAGTATGGGAACAAGTTCTGGCTTTTTTAACACTATAATTGGGATGCCGTCAGAGCCAGTAGCTTTACTGGAATCAAGGTTCTTGATTAGCTTGGCGACCTCATGCACAGATATTTGTATGTTACCTAGCGTGTTCTGTGTTATAGGAGGAAATATGGGGAGTTTATGGCCTTTTTTTTTTTTTTAATTAGTAAAAAATAAAATGACTTATTCTACCTCTAACCTACAGTGATACTTCACCAAAAAACCTATTCTCTATCACTAACCCCAAGTCCGAATGGCAAACCCAACCTTTAAAAAAATCCCTAATTTTACCAACTCTTAGTTTGAGTAACAACTTCTCAAAACCTCTACAAACTCTAAGTTTGAATTGCATCTTCCCTAAAATGTTAGAAAAATGAGGAATGAATTCATGTGCAAACTGATCTTTCACTTTAAATTCTAAAATTGTTTTTTCATATGTTCACCAAATTTTTCAGAGAATTAAAGTTTCATGTTTTATCTTGAGGATGGAGGAGGAGGGTATGGTTTGAAGAATGGTGATCTACAATACACTTTTTGGTCTCCCCCATAAAAGGAGGGTGGACCTGTAAATTCACCCTTGTCTGTTCGTCTATTCGTCTGTCCGCACTTTTCTCAAAAACTACACCTTCGAATTTTTAAAAATTTTGCACAAACATTAAACATGATATGAATAAAAAAGTAACAGAACGGATTTTCTGGGAAAACTCCAGTTGTACCCCTAGGGATGCCTTTTGGGTTAAAATGGCTAAAATTGACATTTTTGTGCTTATTAAAAAAAATTGATGCCTTGGATTTTTATAAAACTTTCTGAAAAGTTGTAACTAACTGATTTCTATATAATTTTATTTGTCTATACTTCACAATAAATCTTGGATGTGCCCCAGGGGCTCTTTTAGAGCTAATAAAAACACTTCATTTTTGGGACTATTTTACCATATTTGTCCAAAATTTCTGTATATATCTATTTAGTAGTTTTGCATGGTGCTGAACTCGAATTCAAATATGTTAAGGCCTTGGAGACTTTTGGGGCTAAATGGGGGGGGGCAAATGATGGACTTGGTCATTTCTTTTTTTGCATGGTGCGGAACTCAAATTTACATATGTTAAGGCCTAAAATTGCTAAAATTGCACCGTTTATTCATTTTCACCAGGATTTGACATCCCCTGAGGACTTTGTGGGCTAAATGGGGGGGGGGGGAAATGCTGAACTTAGTCATTTTTTTATGCCTCACCATGCATGCTTCACTTGTTTATACTGGAAGTAACACTGACTGATATATTTAATTCCATTGTTGCTGTTAAATTCGTTAAAATGAGTTTTTTGTATAAAATGAATGTTACCAGATTGTTTTGTTTGTAATAAAATTTGAAAAA
>NC_136495.1:90970614-90972327 GCF_053919585.1 Euprymna scolopes | reverse complement strand
ATTATATATATAAATATATACATATATATAAATATATACATATATATATAAATATATATATATATATATAAATATATATATATATATGAAGATATAAATGTATAGAAATATATAAATGTATATAAATATATATAAATGTATATATATAAATATATATATATATGAAGATATAAATGTATATAAATATATAAATGTATATAAATATATAAATGTATATAAATATATAAATATATATATATAAATATATATATATATAAATATATATATATAAATATATATATATATAAATATATATATATAAATATATATATATATATAAATATATATATAAATATATATATATAAATATATATATAAATATATATAAATATATATATATAAATATATATATGAATATATATATAAATATATATATAAATATATATATATAAATATATATATATAAATATATATATGAATATATATAAATATATAAATATATATAAATATATATATAAATATATATATAAATATATGAATATGTATATATAAATATATAAAATGTTAAACTTAGATAAAAACACATATGAACCATACTTAAAAGATAACGCTACTCCAATTTAAGTAAACCCTAAGTCCAACCACCCACCATCAATTATAAAACACATTCCTAACTCGATCGTAAGTAGACTCAGTAATAACTCAAGCGATGAAAATGCATTTAACAGGTCAACCAATATCTACGAAACAGCCCTAAAAAATAGTGGATACAAAAATATCGATATCAAATATAAGCAAAAAAACACCAACAACTATAATAAAAGTAAAAATAGAAGAAAAAGAACTATAATTTGGTATACGGCCCCATACAATCAAATGTTAAAAACAAAACTTGGCAAGAAATTTCTAGATCTTATTCAAAAACACTTTCCCGCAACCAACCCCTTACAGAAAATCTTCAATAAAAATACCTTGAAGTTATCTTACAGTTGTTGCGAAAATTTAGAGATGATAATTAAAGCACATAATAACAAAATACTAAATGAAAACAATGTAAACAACAAAATAAACAATAAAAAAAGTAGACACCATGTCAGAAATAAAACCAACACAAGCAGAAATAATAATAATAATAATAATAATAATAATAATAATAATAATAATAATAACAAACCAACCCCGGACAAGAACAACCATACCATAAATAATAATAATAATAATAATAATAATAATAATAACGAACAAGATAAATGCAATTGTAGACACCGCACAATTTGCCCAGTCCAAAATAAATGCCTAACAAAAAGTGTAGTTTATCAAGCAACAATATTTGCGAAAGAAAACCCGAATAACAAGAAATATTACATAGGCATGACTTCCTTAGATTTTAAAACCCGATACTATGACCACAAAAGTACCTTCAAAAATAGAAAACACCGTATAAAAACAACACTAGCGAATAAATACTGGGAACTCAAAGAAAGCGGACATTCGCCGGTAGTCGAATGGAAAATAATGAGACAAGCTACCACATGCAGACACTTAGATGACCCATGTAAATTATGCCTCCATGAAAAATTTGCTATCCTGTACTTTAAAGAACCTCAAAATCTATGAAACTGTAGACGAGAAATAGCAAACAACTGTGTTCACAAAATAAAACTCACTCTAGGATAGCGATACAAAATAGCTTTAAAACTAACAATAACAATAGAAAACAAACAAATAAATAAA
>NC_136495.1:90940614-90965614 GCF_053919585.1 Euprymna scolopes | reverse complement strand
GATAAGAGTGATGCATAAATCATTAAAAGAATCGCGATTGACACATTCACCTTCCATAGCATGTAGTGCTTCTTACAAAACAGAAACATAAAACTGAACACAAAAATCAGAATCTTGAAGACGTACATATGGTCAATTCATCTTTATGGTTGCAAATGATGGACAGTAACTAAAGCTGAAAATCATTTGGAAGCAGCGGAGATATGGTTTTTAAGGAGAATTCTAGGAATTTCATGGACAGAAAGGAAGAAAATGAAGAAGTCATGTATAAGGCAGATTACAGCAGATGGAGTACTGCTGCCACATCTGGGCAGGAGCTGCTAAAAACAGCCTATCCTGCTTTGACAGAGTACAAAATAGACTTTGTAACTTAGTGGGGGATGCCGTTTTCTCTTCCCTGCAGCCTCTCTCCCACAGAAGAGACGTTGCGAGCCTGTCTTTGTTTTATCGTTATTTCCATGGCAAGTGCTCGTCTGAGCTCCAATCTCTCGTCCCCACTCGCCAATCTTTCATGAGAAACACCCATCTGGCTGAAATTACTGTCAATAATTTTCCCCATTCTTTATCTGTGCCTAAATCCAAACGTAGATTCCATGAGCAGAGCTTCTTTCTCAGAAGTGCACGACTGTGGAACTCTTTTCCATTTGCCTGTTTCCCACCCGACTACAACTTGGATATCTTCAAGTCCAACATAAACAAATTCCTGACAAACCGCCCTCTTAAGTAAGACACTCTATCAAATCTCCAATACTAATGATTACTACAATACTATCTCATTGATTACTGTACACGCAATAACCCTTATCCCTGAGTGGCCTCTGGGCCTTGATAAGTGGTGACCTCGATGTTAAAAAAAAAAAAGCTTGATGTTACGAAAAATTGATGGAAAAAAAGAGCAGAGGAAGACAACAAACAAAATTCACTGACAGTCTCAACAGGGCCACTGGAATCATGATTATAAATCTAATCAGAAAGACTGAATTCAAAGAGGACTGGAGAGTCATGATCATCAATGTCTGTAATAACAGACCTGATACATAAGATTGCCTTGGACTGGTTGTATTCCTTTTCTCTATGGAGAGAGAGTGAATTTTCACTCGTTAATATAAAAGATTTACATTATTTTATTTTTCATTAGAAGAGTCAGTTTTACATTCAGGAATAATGGAAATTCAGAAATACTGTAATTTAAGGAAGTATCAAGTCAACACACAACTCTTTAATTCAATACTTGCTGGATGAATGAATCAAGTTGTTATGCAAGCTCATCTCACTAGACATTTGATATGAAAGATCTACTTTATACATATTTTTTTCATAATGTTTGTTTTTAATCCTCAAGAAAAATTGGAGTAGGCCATTTAATTTAGCTGCTACTTTCTAAGTAATGCAGTAATTATCATATTGTATATGATATGATATTAAAAATCATCTGGCTCAGCTAAGAAGAGATTTTCCCAATTCAAAGCATTCAATGTAACCAGTGATAATTGTAAAATGTGGAATTTTTTAATTTTACAAAAAAAAAATACTAAAAAAATATTGATTCACTAAAACACATGCTAATTTATATCTCAGAAAAGCAATGCTTGTGACTTAGAGAAACTCAGAGATATTCAACACAAGAGGAAAAAAATTCAAATCTTTGTTATTTTATTATAGATTTTCTGCATCATTGTTAGAAAAAAGATTGGAATATATTCTAAAACAATATTTGATTGAAGAAAGTTTTTTTTATAAATAATATAAATTCATATTCACAATGACAATGCTGACAGAAAGATGCAGAAAGACCTCTACCTGTGTTTTATCGATTTCTCAAAAGCCTTTAATAAAGTAAAACAAGAAGACCTATTCAAAATGCTAAATAAACTAAACATTGATGGGAAAGACCTTAGAATTCTGAGCAACTTCTATTAGAGACAAAAGGCGACAGTTAGAATAGACGGAGAGCACAGTGAAGAAATATTAATAAGAAGAGGAGCCCACCAAATGTATTCACCTTCCATAGTGCAAACATACTGAGAAAAATTGAGGAAATCAAAGGAATAAGTTTGATGAATCCAAAACACCTGATCCGTACAATCTTATAGGGCGGGATAGAAGACAACACAGAAGCCGAGCTGATCAATTTACAGGGCCGGCAAAAAGAAAGTCCACACTTGTAATTTTTTCAAAAACTGCAAATTTAAGCTAAATTTAATTTAACTGTTTAAACAACCTAGACCTCATTTGATTTGCCTTTTATTCCTCTATAATTTTACCTGTTCATATTTGACTTTTAATTGAAATATTCTAGTCTTCACGTCAATTTTAAAAAATAACTTCAAATTAAAGAGGCAAAAAGAAAGTCCGCAGCAACAAATTCCCTTAAAAGCAGCTTAAATTATCGCCCCTAAATCAGTTTAAAATATCCACCAACAGGCAACAAAGCATCTCTAATCGTAATTGTTGTTGTTCCAGGTTATACAACGTTACATTTAGTCCGTATGCCACGACTTTCTCTTAGTGATCGTCAGGAGCTCATTAATCTCCACCTTTCTGGTTTATCCAATCAAGAAATCGGATGCAGATTGAAATGTGATGAGAAAACAGTACGAAAGACTGCGCAAAAGCACCAAAACACTGGCACTGTTCATGATGCCCCTAAATCTGGTCGTACTAGAGTTACTTCTAACAGGGTAGACAATGCTATCAAGATCCACAGCCTAAGAAACAGATTTGAAACGGCTCCCGAAATCCAACAACAGTGCAATCTTGTTAAAAAGTGCTCTCTTTCTATTGCCAAGAATAAATTAAAGGAATTGAATTTGCGAGGATATGTTGCAAGACGCAAGCCAATGATTTCTGTAAACAACAGAAAGCCCCGTCTGGACTTCGGCGGATGCAATGAAGATCACGACTCTTCATATTGGTCAAAAGTGCTTTTTAGCGACGAAAGCAAGTTTAAGAGGGTAGGCAGTATGTCTGTCAGAGGAAAGACGAAGAATTTAATCCTAGGTGCTCAGTTTCAACGCTGCAAGGTGGTGGAGGTTCAGTTTTGGTGTGGGGCATTATTAGTATAAATGGTCCAGAGCCTATAGTTTGCTTGCAAGTTCGAATTAATTCGACCAAGAACATTAATATGGTGACTGGGCATTTTCTACACTACTTTGGTCAGAATTTGGATGATAATCCCATCTTCATGCAGTATAATGCTCCCATTCACACAGCTGGCAATGTCAAGAGGTTCTTGGAAGAGCATGATATTCCGTGTTTGGATTGGCCTGCACAATCTCCAGACCTCAATTCTATCAAAAACGTATGGCATTACATCAAACAACAGCTACACAATGATCAAATTTCAAATTTGGAAGAACTTTGGACAAAAATTCTTAAAAAGTGGGATGCCTTTTCCCTGGAGTATTACTGCAGTCTAATTCAAGGCATTTCCAAAAGATTGGAGGCTGTCAAATTGCAGAAGGGCTATGCTACTAAATTGTGTTCCTATTGTATTTGTGTTGCATTAATGTTCTAAAGTTATGTTTAAATAACAATTTTCCATTGTGCAGACTTTTTTGCCTCCTCAATTTGAAGTTATTTTTTTTAAATTGATGTGAATACTAGAATATTTCAATTAAAAGTTAAATATGAACAGGTAAAATTATAGAGGAATAAAAGGCCAATCAAATAAGGTATAGTTTGTTTAAACAGTTACATTAAATTTAGCTTAAATTTGCAATTTTTAAAAAAATTACAAGTGCGAACTTTCTTTTGACACCTGTGTAGATCAGTCCAAAGCTTTTGATAGTATTGACCACTGCTTCCTGGCATCTGTTCTAGAGGCCGTCAGATTCAATTCGAGCTTCTGCAAATGGATCTCTGTACTGTACCTGGCACAGACGGCAGTGGTACAGGTAAACGGAAAGCCTTCAAAATCTTTTGCCATGTCTGTCAGGGCTGTCCATTGTCGTCCTTGCTTTATGTCCTTGTGTTGGAGCTGCTATTTCACAAGCTAAGGTGTGGGGAGGTAAGTCTGGTCCTGCGTGGGATCGCTTTGTCTGGAGGATTGAGAACCAGGGTCTCTGCATTCGCTAATGACATCACTGTCTTTGTGTCGTGCTTCTGAGACATTGAGGAAGTGACAGAGGTGTTCACGCAGTATAAAAAAATCACGGGGCTCAAAATTATCCTTGAAAAAGTTTCCTCTGAAACAAAGTCTTGATGCTTCGACCTATCACTATACAATTAACTAATTTTTAACTGGAGATCTGGTTCGAACTGTTCATACTGAGGATTATAACTGGGCCATCAGTCCATTAGAAAGAAGCTAGAAGCGTAGCATTACACCTCCAAACATAAAACCTTAGATGGATTAACTTGCTGTGGTTGATTTTGAAACCTGTGATCCTTTTGTAGCATGTGAGTATATCTCAATGTCTTGAAAGCATAGTACAAAGACAATGTCATCGACAAATGCACAAACTCTGGCTCGTACACTGCTAGATATGACAATTCTATGTAAGTTCGAATTTGTTACTCCATTCCTTGGTTTGCGAGGTAATGGCTTCAATGCAAGGATGTAGAGCAAGGACGACAGCAGATGACTGACGCACCAACTAGGAGATAGTGAAAGATTTTGCCTGCCTTTCACCACTGTTGTTGGAGAGTGATACAGAATGGAGATCATTTCAGAAGTCTGGTTTAAAACTGGTAGTTTCTAAAACAGATGCCAAGAAACATGTTGAAAAATTTTGGAATGATTCTAGTTAATTAGCAGCCCCCCCCCCATGTTATTTTCGATCGCCTCTAAAATTGTAAGAATCATTCATTCTAAATTGATCACCCCTTCACAGCATATCTAGTTCAATCAACTCTTGAATAACACTCTGCAACTGGCGATTTGTTGCAGTCAATGTAATAAATATCTTGCCTTCACAAGCAGTTTCTCTAGCCATATTGAAGCAGGGAAGGGGGGAGGCAAACCAAGCAAAGGGTGGGTCAGACAAACAGTTGCCAACAAATAGTTGGGCAGTTGGGCGAAGCGTTTCTTGAAATGTTCCCCAAATCTCCTGAATCGATTCCAAGGTAGTCCCTCAAGGTGCTTGATTTTTTGATTGTTTCCATCAGAGCCATGTTAAGAAACTTCTTTATGTTCATCTGACTTATAGTTTACACCTTTGTTGGATAATTTCCTTACCCTAGCCTAACTATTTGACTCATGATGCTTGTTAACCTTGCTGCATAGGTCTTAATCAGCTAGATTTATGCTTACAGTACCTCTCTCCACGAACACACTGGCTTAGTTTGTCTTCTCAATGCTTCTTTGTTTTGGCCTTATCTAGTGTGATACACTGAGTATATTTCTTGGAGAAACTTCTGACCCTAGCTTTCAAGTTAACCCACCATTTCTGCTCAGTAGCTGTAGTTTTTCCTGGAAGTCTCATATTTCCAGTAAGGTAGTATTTAGCTTACAGTACTTGGCTAATTTAGGTCTATATACCAAGTTCAACAGGGCTATAACTAGTTGATGATCCGATTAATCTAGTCAGGTAAAAGTAGAATATGATACACACCTGTCCATAACCTGCATAAAATTGAATTATTACTAGAGTTTGAAGTCATGTTTACAAACACATAAATCTATGAAGTCACACCAAAGCTATAATTATTTTATGAAGGTAATATTTTAACCTCTATTCATAAGAAAGTCCAAATAAGTCAGTTCTCTGGTATTTTGAAATAAGACAACTTTCAGAATGTGTTTATTACATTTAAAAAATTGTGACAGATGAACAGGCAGATAGAAAAAAATCTCTATTTAAAGAAAATAAAATACCCGATTTTATCTTTTATTTATATTAATTTTTAATGGGGATTGAAAGAATCGGTTCTGTTATTATAAAACTGTCCTCTCAGGAGTTTCTTCCTTTTTTTTTTAAAGGAGTAATGGTAATATTTACAGGTATTATATCCTCCTTTGAGGGAGGATTAATGTAGTATCTATTCTATTGTCATTAGATTATCTTCCCAGGAATTACCTTCACCTTTTTTGAAAGGGTTGGGATAGTGTAGTATCTGTCCCATTTCCATGATATCACATTTATGGGTATCAATTACCTTCTTTACAGTATCTATTCGGTTGTCATGATACAATCTTACCAGGTATTACCTTCTCCTTTGAGGAGTAGTATAGTGTACTTTTGTGATACCATCTCTTTCCTTATTACCTTCTTTTTTAGGGGGCCAAAGTAATCCTCTCAGGGGTAATGTAGTTACACATGAAAAAATTGAAATGGCTTGAAATATTTTAATATTGGTATGCATAGGAAAAGCTTGATGAGCTAAGAAACAATCTTTTTTAATTTTTTAAAATCCAATTAAAATTAAGGAAATTATGACTATTTTTGCGCTTCACACATTTGGATAATTTCCCCTCTTTAAGACCATATGCATTTTGTCACATTTTTTACACTACTTTTTCAGTAAAAATGTTATAGCTTTGTTAAGCAATGAAATTTACCATATAAGTGTATTTTTGTGCTAGGAATTAGAATATGCTACTGAAAATTTCACAAAAATTAATGGTTTCCAAATAATCTGCAGTAAATGGACATAAATATGCTGCAATTCCTTAAAAATGCCATGTATTCATTAAAAGAAAAGAAGTTAGAGAACTCAAAGCTGAAGTGTAATGCATTATACGTACAAACAACTGAAATCGAAACATAGGACTGGTTAAAAATGAATATATTGCAACATTTCTTTGATATTATTGTAGATTAATACCTTCCGTTACCCCACCCACCCCTCCAAAATATGCAATTTTATCTTTGTAGGCAATTACGTGTGAATACTTTGAAAAACTTAAATGAAAGATAAACGTATTATTTTAGAATTTAATGTAAAATGATTCCCCATTTTGAGCCATTCTAGTGTTTTAGGGCAGTTAACCATTTTTTTTTTCTGTAGGAGATAAATCCTGTGCGCCTTTTTTTTTTTTTTTTCTAAAGACGATTAAGAGGGTTTTGTCTAATTATGAGAGAGTAGGGAGGTTGTCACTCTGACTTTGGGTTAATGATAAAACTAAGGAAAATTATGTATGAACACCCTAAAGACTTGATAGAAACAAAAGAAAAACAATTTTAGAATTTAGAGTGGGAGTTAGTTTCACATAAATTTAATGTAAAATAATTTACCATTTCAAGATCATTCTAGCGTTTTAGAACAGTTTACCAATTTATTTTTTATGGGTGATAAATGGTGCACTTTTCTTTAAGGAAGGATCTGTTTTTTTTTTTTAGACACTTATATGTAGCTTACCAAGGAACTTTGTTTGGTGAGGAGCTTTCCACTTGACTTAGCGTTATTGTTAGGGCTAAAGAAGGTTTTAGGAGGAGGAGGAGAAGGAGGAGGCTTGCCACTCGTACCTAGGGTTAAAGGTAGGATTAAGGGAGTTTTTTTTTTTTTAGGGCGTTTGACACCCATATTATGATTTTTAGATTTTGGATTTTAAATATGTAAACTTACGTAAATGTGTGGTGTGAAACTTAACAAGAATTACGACAAACAGACAAAAATAAATTTCATTTAAAACAAGTGATGTTTGGAAAACTTATTAAGTATTTTTTGCCCACTTATTTAAATATCAGAAAACACCTTCTGCTAAAGCTAACAAATCGTTCCCAAATTTTGGATAAATTTGGTTTTTATTTTCAATTATATTTTTTGTCCGAGTGACACATTATTTTGTTAAACTTTCCAGTTTAAGACAATTTTTTATTTTTCTGCCTGGACTTTGGGCAAAGATCACAGTGATGCCAAACTTCGCCTTTTCTGTCCTCTGTCAGTGAAGGAGAAATCCTTCATGCCGGAGATAATTTTATGTTTGTTTCTATCCAGATTTACCATTTTTAGGAAGTTGTATTTTCCTCGCATTAAAAACTGACCTTGTGTCTAACTGTCCTCTTGGGAAGGCAAGTAAATAGGAACTAGAAACTGAGCATCTCCTACAAATATTTAAATATTGATTTTGTATTTTTTTAATATATAATTGGGTAGATTAGTGTCCATTCGATAATAATCCGCCAAATAAAATTGTAAAAAAAGATGAAAAAAAAAGGGAAGGTACTGCTCGCACACGTGAAGCAAACAAACAAACAAAAAAAAAATCATATTTCACATTTTCGTTTTTTTTAACAAAACACTATTTAATTCACCGTTTAAAAATTAATGTAATGGATAAAATCATTCTGGAATAAAAAACAAAACAAAAAAAAAACGTTTTTTTTACAAAATACTATTGCTGATATTAATGCTGCTGCTGTTTCTAAAGATCGTTTTTAGATACTTTTTTTTGGTACTCTTGCATAATTTGACCTGAATTCTCGTGATTTCCCGTCAAGCCTGGATCGGGCGTGACCGGCAATCATCGGTGTCAGCCGAGCGGCGTAACAGACGCAGACTAAGGAAAAAAGCAAAACAAACCAAAAAAAAAAAAAAAAATACAAATGCAAATTATCAAAAAATAACAAAAAACCTACCTTGTAAAAAGCAAATATGTTTATTTATTTTATTTTAGTATTTATTTATTTTATTTTTGCAAAATATTCATCAACAGCAAGTTATGTAAATATTGTTATCTTCAATAAAAGGTTGTTTACCCGTATAAATGTTAGGTGTAAGTACAATTTTTCTGTTTTTTTTAACCATACTTTTTTTGTTTTTTTTTACGGTTGTTAATTGCCGGCGGAAGAACTTTCTTGAGATGAGGATATTTCCTTAGGAATCTTTTACTTCAATCGACTGTTGATCGGCCATCAACAGCAAAGAGGGAGGTGATGGATGAGTAAGGAAATGGAAGGAAGCCCCCCAACCGGGTAGCTTTCGGAAATGTGATTTATGATGGAGACAAAAGGATCGATTCCAAATTTTTGTCTCCACATAAATTCAAGTAAATATGTACCCAGAAGCTCCCGGCTGGTCCCGCATTCTTGCTGGTTACGCTGTTTTGACCCAGAGTAGTTCAAGGATTCTCCCTACATTATGTTTTCTTCAGTCGAATGAGATTCATCAATTTCTACAGTGTGCACTGGGCCTCCTATCTGCCGGGGATTCCTCAGGAAATACTCCTGACAAATTTCTCTCAGAAAGTTAATGATCCTGTGAGCAATGATATCCATTGTCTACATTGTCCATTGGTACACCGCCAGGAGAAGCCATCCTTTACGCACAATCTTTTTTTTAGGAAACATTTGTGTTTACAATTGGTGCAGCACCTCATTCTTTGGGAAAGCAATTTCTTTTCCTGACAATATGAGATTGTCTGCATCGGCATTTCCATTTGTTTTTCTAGCATGCACAGATTTATTTCCTTGCCTGCCATTTTTTTCTGTTTGGCGAGTCTGAAAATATAGTTGTTTGTCCGCTTTTTTGGGGTTCAGTCGATTTCTTCCAATTCGAATGTCGTCTGCTTTCATTTACATATCACTTTTTCATTAGCTAAGCAAACTCCCAGAAATTGAAGTACAAAAAAAATTTCAAATTAAATAAATCATCAAAAATAACTAATCATAAAATAAAAAATTACTAAAAACATATAAAAAAAACTTTTTAAAGTCGAATTAGCGTTTCAACATTTGAACAATGCTTGGCTGACACCGATGATTGCTGGTCTCGCCCGATCCGGGCTTGATGAGAAATCACGAGAATTTGGGTCAAATTATGCAAGAGTACCTTTTTTTTTTTAAATAGAATGATTTTTTTTTCAGATATCATGATTTTAAATTGCTTGGTACCACAAGAGAAAACAGGTAACAATTTTATTTTGGTACTCTTGCATAATTTGACCCGAATTCTCGTGAATTCCCATCAAGCATGGATCGGGCGAGACCAGCAATCGTCGGTGTCAGCCGAGCGTTGTTCAAATGCTGAAATGCTAACTCAAATTTATTTAATTTTTTTTTCTGTCAAGTTTTTAGTAATTTTTAAGGTGCAGGAGTGACTTTTTATTTTCTGATTAGTTATTTATTTATTTTTTAATTGGATTTTTGGGAGTTTGATTAGCCAAAGAAAAAGTGCTATCTAAATGGAAGCATATGACATTCGAATTGGAAGAAAGCGATTAAACCAACAACAACAACAAAAAAAAAGCTGACAAACAAATATATTTTCAAACTCGCCAAACAGAAAAATGACAGGCAAGAAATTAAATCTATACATGTTAGAAAAAGAAATGAAAACATTGATGCAGACTATCTCATATTGTCAGGAGAAGAAATTGCTGCCCCCCAAAAAGGAGGTGCAACAATTGTAAACACAAATGTTTACTTCAAAAAAAGATTGTGTGTAAAGGATGGTTTCTTCTGGAGATGTACAAATGGACAGTGCCACCACAAAAACTTGATTGAACAACAAGTTTGAAAATAAAATTAAAAAAAAAAAACAAGAAAAAAATACGGCTACAAAAAAGAAAACAAAACAAAATAAAAAAAATTGTACTAGCTACGGGCAAAAATGGGCAGACAAAAATGGGAGACCTAGTTTTGAAAGCCGATTATCATAATTTTTTTGTAGGTTTCCGACTACTTTTTGATAGTATTTGAAAGATTAGAGACTAAAGTTAATTTTCAAAAGGAAAAAAATATTTGTACAGGTGAAAAAAAAAGTTATGAAAATGTTTTCACGGCAAGCTACCCAATTCAGCTAAATTTTGAAGTTAAATAAATTCATTGTAAAAGTCCTTTAAAAGATAAATATTAGCTTTCTGGGTCTATTTCAAAGATAATTAGTAAAGTCCTAAGATATTGAATTAAATAAAAAAAAAACACCTTGTTTGAACAAAACATAGATTAATTAGCCCCAAAATTTTGTCATTTGCGAAACGCAACAAACTAAAATTTTGAAAAAAAAATGAAAATTACGAAGGCCCAAAATTTCAGGCAGTCGAAAGACTGTGAAAATGACGTCATGGGAGGAAGTTCTTTTTTTCCCCAGTCGCGCATCCGTACATTCCTTTTTTGAACGTTTGTATTAATTTTTGCATTTTTTAATTTAATTATTTTTCTATGTTCCTATTTTTAAATTAATTTTTTTTCCTTAATTATTGTTCAATATTATATAAAAATGTTATGCTGAAAGTTTCACATTCTTGCGAGCAAGAAAATTATTAAAACCTTGCATATAAAAATTATGCAAAAAAAGTAGAAATATTTTTTGTAATTATAATTTTTTTGTGTGAAAATATTAAATAAGCAATGCTTAATTCAATGGTAATATCGGTAGTTCGAGAAATTCATTTTTCTTCGAGTTATATAGAATTCATTAATATGGATTTAGGGGCTTTTTTCGTAATGTTTCTTTAAAAACTATTTTGTTTTTATTGTTACAAAATACGATACTTATATTTATATAAAAAAAGCAAAAATAGTTTTGCATTTTTTATTTACTACTGAAAACCATAACTTTAGTAAAGGTATTTTTTGTTTAAACAAAATAATACATTTCCACTAGGATTTAAATAAAAATAATTAGTTCATTATATTCCACGATCATCATTTGATAAATACTGAAAATTTCATTAAAATTGATTAATTTCCTGATTTTTGGAGAAAAAAAACAAACTTTCTGTTGATAAATATTTTTCGAAAAAAAAAAAAAAAAAAAATTAAATACTAAAATGAAATAAACATATTTTCAATTTTCAAGGTAGGTTTTTTGTTATTTTTTCCGTTTTTTTTTTTTTTTTTTTTTCATTAGTCTGCTCGGCTGACACCGATAATTGCCGGTCTCGCCCGATCCATGTTTGACAGGAATTCACAAGGATTTGGGTCAAATTATTGGTAATGAATAAATATAGTAAAACGATTGATTTATTTAACAGTGGGTGTCTGAAGAAATTTTTTTACAAAATTTTCCATACTTGTCATGTTGAAGTCTTTTTTTAACACAACAAAAAAATGAGTTGTCAAAGGAATTTCAGACACCCAAATCTATTAAAAGTTATATCTCTTCTAGTTAATTTTCAAATTTCATGACAAAATTCTTAAGAGAAACATGGTACGACTATTTACAAATTCGGGGGTGGGGGTGGGGGAGTCATTACAAAATCTTACCAAAAATGCATTTTTTATGATGTTAATATTTTTATCACTTTATTTGCTTAAAACTCTATAAAAATATATAATGTACATTATTATTTATTAATTCATTTGAAAGTATATTCATTTCAAAACAAAACGGTGGTATTTTAAGGATTTAAAATGCTTTGGTTTTTAAAATATCATTATTTTAACAGACCTCCCCTTGAAACTTGTGATTAGCCACTGTGGTTTATTTTCTGTGTGTATTGCTAACGTAGTATCTGTTCTTTTGTTGAATGAGGGGCAATGTAGTATCTATTCTTTTGTCATGAAATCATCTTCCTAGGGACTACCCTCCCTTTTTTTTTGAGAGAAGGGTTAATGTAATCTTTTCTGTTGTCATGATGTTATATTTGCAGGCATTACCTTCTTTTACAGGGAGATCTTCTCAGGTATTACCCCCTTCATTTTGGAAGAGGTATTGCAGTATATGTTTTGTTGTCATGATATTATCTTTTGAGGGTAGTGTAGTCTATGTTTGTTCATCATAACTTTCAAGGCATTCCCATCTTCTTTGGGGAGAGGGAAATCATCCCAGGCTGTATTTCCTTCTTTGGTAAATAATGCAGTTTATGTTTGTTCATCATCAAACAAAAACGTGTTGATGATTCGGAGTGTTGTTTGCTATTGTTCGATGCAACAAAAAAGAAATTTTGAATCAACATGTGATAATGGATAAAACATGGATCTACTACTTCACTCAGGAATCAAATCATAAATCAGCTAAGTGAACAGCCATCTAAAGTGACCAAATATGTAAACATTACCAGGCAAGGTTTTGCCTTTTGAATGCACAAGGTATTTTTTTTAGCGATTACTTTGAACCATCAGTAATGATTATATATATATATATATATATATATATATATATATATATATATATATAAGTAGTAGTGTTTGTGTGTGTACAACTTTCCTACAGCCTACACCACTGGACCAATCATAAGTAAACCTGGCATGATTATGGCCCCCCCCTCACCTAGAGATAGTGGGTCATAGCCTATGTATATATACTACTCTCCTACAGCCTCCATCACTTGACCAAACTTGACATAATGATGATCTTTGACCTAGGGATGATGCACACGAGGCAGTGGCAATGCCTTGCTTGTGATGAATAACACACCATTCGATCAGTTTTGAGTCTAACTAATAAAAAAAAAACACTTTTAAGCAACCTTTAATTATTTGATAAGGGGATATTTTAGTAGGGGCCAGATTTAAAGGGGACAACATGGGTAGAAAGATATTTGTTCACATTACATTTAAAGTTCTGCATGTTGATACTGTATATGATATGAGGAATAGAAGACTAGAGCAAAAAAGACCTCTACAATAAAGGTGGGGAGAATTAAACAGTTAGTAAAGTAGATCAGGGTATTTTCGTTAAGGGCGTACAAATGTCGTACATTCTGTGGAAGTACAAGAATGGAACTCTGCGATGATGTAACAGGGACTGAATATTGGCAGATAGTGCAGGACCTATTAGGTTAGAATTTTTTTTTTTTCACCCGGTCCAAGAGCAAAAGTTTGGTGGTTGGTGCATCATCCTAAATGGATCATCATCTATGCATGGCTGAATGGGGACTTTGTAGTTATATAGGATACTGGTAAGTGCAAGAAGTTTTCTAACCAGTAAAGGGAATCTACTATTTATGCAGCGGCCTTTGTAACATCTTCTATATACTTATTCTACTTTATGCTGCCTTAAATCTTCAGGCTGAGGAGTTTGAATTTTGAACTTTAGGGAAAGGTGCTATCGGCTATGTTGTTAACAGAAAGGAGATTTGTCTTGATAAAATTAAATAGACCTATTCCACTACACACTGAAGGTCATTTTCTAAGGATTCAGCCATTGCCTTGAATGTGTTGACATTCAATTTATCCTCATGCCGGAAATAGATCATGGTGTCATCTGCAAATATACCTCAGACGTAATTGCAGAGGGTGGGAGGTGGTTATGAGTCATTTCTGAAGGTTGACTTAAGGGGAAGTGAGAAAGCAAATAGTAAGCCACACAACCACCACAGATTTAACTCACTATCTGAAATTAACTTGGAAAAAAATGTATAATAAAATGTTAACTGTGGGCGTCAGAAATAACATTAATAATTAATATGTGAAAAATTAAATTATTGAGATAATTTTAATTTTATGTAAATATTTTAGTAATATATCAAAATAAATAGTGAGTGTAAACATTAGTGAAGCATTTTTTCAACACTGTTGATGGTGGGAGAGGGGTGTACATTCGTGTCAAAATAGTTTCTGTTTACATGAAACGAAATACATTAACTTATAATTTGGCTGTCAACGATTACGAACATCCAAACAAAAATGAAATTACTCTTGGGCAATATGGAGTAGCAACAGCTAATATTTAATAAAACTATTAAATTTTTATTGGTTTTATAATTATTATAACAATTATAATAAAGCTATTACATTTTATTGGTTTCATAATTCAACAAGAATCAACCATTGTTCTTTATGTATTGCTATTATGTCAACAAATATAAGTAATGAAATGAAAAGTCTGTAAATTTCAGCAAAATATATGAAAACAATTTAAATACTTATCATTAGCAGTAATAGTAGTTTACAGTAAAATCATAAATAATTGATTATTGATGATTTTAATTGTTAGATTAAAATATCAAAATTTATTTGAATTATTTTATAATTAAAAATACGATTCATAATGTAAGTTTTTTTTAAATTTTAATCTTAAAATAAAACTATTTTCAGTTTTACTTTAAATTCATGCAATTATTTTATAATTAGAATAGTAATAATTCTAGATTAATTTTTCAATTATTTCATTATAGTTTATGATTCAAAAATAGTTAATAGTAATTTTAAATAATTGCTGTCATTTTCTGATTGATTATGCAAAATACAATTTTCACTGAGATTTATTAATAAAGAAGATGTGTGTGTAGTGTTACTATCAATGCTACAGTTATGACCATTCACTTGAGTCAAAAGTTTTGTGATAAAATATAAAAGTGAGAATCAAACTTTGAACACAACTTCAAAATCACTGTTTTTCTGAGACCTTTCCTCTTTACAACTGTCATTTCAAAAGCAATTTCTGGCTAAAATAAGTTTATAGCTCAAACTAAAATAAAATTTTTTAACTTTAACTTTTTGATTTAAAAAAAAAAATCATATTTATTTCGTTTCTGAATTTTTCGAGATGAGGATTTATTCGTATTATTGGATTATGATTAGACTACTTGGAAAAAAATCAATTATAAAAGTGATATTCTCCTGTTCAAGGCTAAATTCTCTGTGGGCAACTTTTGAATTAGATAGGACCTCTATCCAGTCATGGGTGATGGAATGAGAGCATGCTACACCCGTGAAGTAAATAAAGGGTTCCGTTTGAAATCCCATCCAAATTCCCGAGTTCAACAGAAACATTCTTGAGTTTGACAAGATACACCTGAAGAAGGTTGGAAGTTAAATTGTCTGAAATGTTGTGAAAATGACACTCAAAATGAGAACAGTAGTTCGAACACTCATATTTATTTGTTTTTGTCATCTGATGTATATCATTTTATGTATAATATTTTTTATATATTTCTTTGTTTTTGTGCATCTAAGGTGTAACGTTTACTCAGTAGCACTCATTCCAAAATTATTTTTCAAGCTAAAAAAATGTTTTTTTTTTTTTCAGTTGACTAATAATTTAACTATTTATTAATATGCGATTTTTATTATAAGAATTATAAATCTAAGTTTGGTTTAAAACATTGATTTACTCAAGAAATAATTTTATGTTTAAAAAAAAAAAAGATTGTAAACCTGTTTTTAATTAATTATCTTAAATCAGTTGTTTTTTTTTGTTTTTTTTTACAAAAGTAAAATAAATAAATAAATAAATAAAAACATGTACATAATTTTTTGTTGTTATCCATATAAAACTCTGGATTTTGTCACTATACACACTGGATGATGTCATAAAAAAGATATGTCATAAAGCTACCATTCATCTTTTATGATTTAGTATATTTTCTGTAAGTACTCAATGTCTTTCTAGGAGAATATCGGAGAAACCAATACCAACAATAGAATCTTCGGATTCATACAATATGAGAATGATTGATTAAATTGATTTATTGGGTATATATAAACATTACTGTAAGTAAAAATATTTGGAAATTTCCAAATGTTTTAAATATTAATGTCACATAGGTGATCTAGTAATTAGTTACATTTATTAGCTTTTGTTTTTTAAATTTTAAGATTTCTTTTTTTTTTTCAAGCAAATGTTAAACTAAGTTTAAATAGATAGTTTTGAATTACTTATAAAACAATACTGGGCCATTCTTTCAAAAGTGAACCAAATGTCACACACGTGACCATACATCAATGTATAAAGTAATAATAAAAAAATAGCTGTTATATTCATGGCTCGTTTCCTATTCACAAAACTGTAATGCGTGTCTGATAGAATTATAAATATTCAAACTTTTAAGAATTCACAGAGTTTGTAAGTTTTCATCATGAAAAATCTAATTCCATACAAGGTCACACATGTGACGACTTTATTTGACCTCTGACTCTTAATATAATGTACAAAATATCTCAAATTGTCACTTGATAGATTTTGGCATACATATGTCAAATACTCACCTATAACTAGTATATCTGTATATCTTGAGAGTTATATGAGCAACTTTTCCCAATTTGCAGTATTTTTGGTTACACATGTGACTAAGAATGGCCCTACTGTTACTACATTGTTCCCATTGTGTTGAGTGGCTTCATTTTTTTTCTTTTTAATAATTTAGAAAAATCTTCATACAGCATTTAATCATTATTAATTCCTCCTTTTATCATTATAATTATTTTCTAAAACAGATATTTTGAATAAGGCTCATCATTCGGTGTCTATAACAATGATAAAAAATAATTGTTTTTCTTTAATCTTTATTACTTTAATTATTTGATTTTAATGGTACATTTTTTCTTTATTAAAAAAGAATATTCATTAACAAAAATATATTTATAAAATTTATTAACAGAATGTATAAAGCTTAAAGTATAATTGTTGCAATATTTTATGATGTCTCTTAAAAAACGTCCCTCATAATAATAGTTGGAAATGAAAATAATTCTATGGAGCTACCTTTCTATACTGACAGCAATCACTCATCTTTTAAGCAGCTGTACTTCCTGTAATGTTTATTTAGTCCTTGACAAATTTGTGATCATTGTTTTAGATTACCCTTCTCCCACTCGCATTCATCGCATCCTCAAATGCTTTGTCCCACTTTTACAAACCTTAACATTCAGCTTCTGGGTTTTTTTTCCTTATCATAAGTCCTTCCTTCTAACTAAATGGTAAGCATCTCCACAAAGATTAGAGATCAGCTGGACTGTTACCTTCTTTGAATGGGTGTTGTTGTTGTTGTTGTTGTAGTAGTAGTAGTAGTAGTAGTAATGATGATAATGATGATGGTGATAATAATAATGATGATGATTACGGTAGTAATAATAATAATAATAATAATAGACAAAACAAGAAAGAAAGATGGAGACAAAAATAAAAGGAAGGGGGGGGGGGTAAACGAATGTTTAGAAGATGGATCGTCCCTCAGTAGTTTTTATTTTTTAAATGGTGTCTGCTTCCTTAGGATGAAGAACTAATATAAAGGCACTGCTAAGATTGAGAATGTCTCTTCCCAAAGTCTAAACATGAAAAAAAAAAGAGTGATAGGAATGAAAACAGTGAGATAAAAAGAAGAGAACAACTAAAACTGGATGAAAAGTCTCCCCCTCACTTCAGAAAAAAATGAACTAAAATAAAGAGGAAAAACAAAACAAAAAACTTAATAGAAAATGGAGAAGCAAAATGATAAGATGTCAGAAAAGAAAGAAAGAAAAAAAGGCTTACTGTTAGAATTCCCCTATAAAACAGTTGAATATTTTCACTTTCAAGTAACAACTACTAGCAAAGAAAATTACCTTGTATGCAAATCTGACATGATTGAGTGATTCATGCAGTACACAATCAAAAGTAATAGAAACTGAATATGCAATCAATGTCCAGGAATCAATCTTAGAAAATTATAAATAACATTTTTTCTTGGGAGATGAGGAGGGATAAAATACATACTAAGACATTAATAGCAGCTTTGTAAAACGAAAACAAAATAAGACTAAAAAATGAAAAAAAGAAGAGAAGCATATCAAAATATGAAAAAATTGAGAGCAGAAGAGGTAGAAGAAGGATTTCAAATAAAATGGATATAATGGCACGGTCTAATGTTATTTAAGTACAAATATATTTTATTATACACACACATATATATACATACATATATATATATATATATATATATATATATATATATATATATATATATATTTATTATGAAAGCAATATGCTCGCATAAACATATCTTTATTATGAATACTTATGCAAGCAAATGTGTGTGTGTTTATATATATATGTAATTATCAAAAAAATATGTTGTCTTATATATATATATATATATATATATATATATATATATATATAATTATCAGACAACATATTTTTTTGATAATTCATGTTCATTCACTAATTTTCTAAATTAATTTTTGAAAGTTATGATCTAAAAAGGTTTTATTCAATCAATAAAATGAGTAAATGATACTGTAAGTAACTTCACAAAAGTCAAATAATTTATTTTAAGTAAAAAAGTACAGGCTTGCAGTATTTGCTTTTAAAAAGTGTCCATAATTTTGTACCATGTCTATTTTGTTGTAAAAGTAACACTGTTTAAATTTTATGTGATTTAAATCTCAACATTTCATAAAATGTCTTATAGATTTGATTGAAAAATCAATTATTTTACATATTTGCAATTACCTTTTCAAAAATCTAAATGAAAAGTTACTAATTCAGAATGAACAAACACACATATATGTACACACACACACACACACATATATATATATATATATATATATATATATATAAATATACCTTAGCCCATATACACATATATATTACACGCACACATATATATCTCTACTATTATATAAAAGTCACTTTATGTGTGTATGTGTGTGCACGCGTGAGTTCCCTCCTCATAGATTCCGAAATGGCTTATCTTTTTTTTTTGCAAATTTCACACAAAGGTAACTTATATGTCTGGCAGTGTTCTTAAATATGTATTGTACAGAAATTCATTCAATAAGTATAAAAAAAATCGGATCTTAAAAATAACTTTTCTCCCTTATAGATAAAAGAATAAATTTTACAGGGAAATATTTTACATTACACCGGAAAGGGATGTAATAAAATTTCAACAAATCATTTTTTCTTAAAAAACAGATATATTATAATCTGGAGATATAACTTAGTGGTAGAGCATTCGACTACAGATCGACTGATTCCCTGTTCAAGCTTGGGTGTACTTCACTATTTTATTTTAATTTTTTCTTATTAATAAGTTCAACTTATAATAAAAAAAGAGGTACCATTTAAAATCGCCACAAATCATTTCTTCATTTGCATATTTTAAAACTAAACATAAGTAACTTTGCCAGGGCTTTCATCATCAAGCCCAAATATCAGCTGACGTGATATTGTAAACAATCACAGACGGAATTATCAACGACATTATCATTATTATTTTTTTACTTTTTAATTTATTTTACAAATTAGTCCACCGGAGAAATTATTCCGTGTAATAAATAATAATCAATAGAGGATCTATTCTATTCAGGGGTTTATCCTTGGACCTCTGTTGTTCCTAATATTCATAAATGACCTCCCCAACAAAATTGCTTCTGAGATGGGTATATATGCTGATGACACAACACTCTATAACAGGCACAACAGGAAAACAAATGAACACATATCTAAAGAAATGGCAGGAACACTAGAGGATGACCTCCAATCTGTAGTGGAATGGAGACAAAAATGGATGGTCACGTTCAATGCTGCCAAGACTAAACTAGTTTCCTTCAATTATTACAAGAAACCTTCTCTACCACCTATAGGAATGACCAACGACTCTTTATCTGAGAGTACGTCTTTCAAGCTCCTTGGCCTAACGTTCACAGAAAACATGAGTTGGAACAATTACATTGAAAGCATTGCCAGAGCCACTGCAAAGAAGGTAGGCTCTCTCTACTGTGCTAGAAAATTGCTAACACCCGAAAGTATCCTGTACCTCTATAAGGTCATCATTCGCCCATGTATGGAGTATTGCTGTCATATTTGGGCTGGTGCATCTGCTACTAGTCTCTCGCTCCTAGACAAAGTTCAAAAGAGAGTCGCCAATCTGATAGGCCCTGAACTGGCATCTAAGCTTCAGCCTCTGTCCCATCGACGAAATGGTGCATCCCTCTGCCTGTCCTACAAGTATTTTAATGGAGAATGCTCTGACGGACTGCAAGCACTTGTGCCCCCACGACGTAAACACCCTCGACAAACCCGACAGGCAGCTAAATCTCACCCCACACACTAGAGATCTCTAGATGTAAAAGATATTTCTACTTCAGTAGTTTCTTTCCCAGAAATGCTAGACTTTGGAATTCAATTCCAGGTCCCTACTTCCCTAACTGTACTGACGTGCAGAAGTTCAAGTGTAACGTGAACAGACATCTTGCTGCCCAAACCCCCACATAGTACCCCAGTAGATGTTACCCCTGATAGTAGCCCCCTACACCAAAGTGGCAATGTGCCTTGTTTGGGGTGAAAATGTAATTAAAAAAAAAAAAAAAAAAAAAAAAATTTAATACATACGCAATCTGCATAAATTAAAATATCATGTTAAAGGGTATGGTAAAACTGGGCAACGCTGGACTTCTAGCTAGTATATATATATATATATATATATATATATATATATATATGTGTTAATCTATAAATATAAAAGCGAAAAGGTGTTTGTATGTATGTATGTATGTATGTATGTGTGTCTGCTAAAAACTTTTGACAAGACAGAACAAAAATTCACAAACTTGCCATCATATTGAAGCTCCATCCTTCGCCCGAAAAATATCGAAAAATTGGCCAAAAACGTTCATTTTTTCACCCTGAAATCAACAATTTTCTACAATTTTCAACAAAAACCATCCTCTCATGACGAGATCGGTTCTACGCATGCGTCAGATGACGTCATGACCTGATTTAGTTTAAATAGTTGAAAAACTGACTAAATTTCATGTACGTCGTGTTAGCTCAGTTGGTTAGAGCGTTTTGGGTTCGAATTGTGGTGTGAGATATCTTTTTTTTTTTTCGATTTTTTAAATTTTAATATTGAAGCAGTGTTATTTAAGCCATTTTTCACGTAACGTTCGTTTTTCTGTTTTTTTTTTTTTACTCCGCTTATTCTTAGGTTTTCATTAACCCCCCCCCCGCCCCCGACCGACCACAGATACCCAAAAACACCCGGCTACCCACCGATTTTTTAAATTTTAATATCTACACAGGCTTATTTAAGCCATTTTTCACATGTTTTTTTTTTTTTGGTTTTTAGTTTAACGTTCGTTTTTCTGGGTTTTTTTTTTTGATTTTTACATTTAACATCGTTCGTTTGCCTTACGTTAGTTTTTTTGTGTTTTTTTTTCGATGTCCTCTCATGACATGTTCGCTTCTACGCATGCGTCATACAACGTCGGAACA
Source organism: Euprymna scolopes (assembly GCF_053919585.1). Lineage (NCBI taxonomy): Eukaryota > Metazoa > Mollusca > Cephalopoda > Sepiida > Sepiolidae > Euprymna > Euprymna scolopes. The sequence continues at coordinate 90,943,861 of NC_136495.1, read as the reverse complement.
TGATTTACTTTAAATATTTGAAAAACCGACACAATTTCGTCGACGTCGTCTTAGCTCTGTTGCTTAGAGCGCGGCCTCATTATCTAAAGGTTATGGTTTCGAATCGTGGTGTAAGATGTCTTTTTTTTTTCGATTTTTAAAATTTTAGTATTGAAACAGGGTTATTTAAGCCAGTGTTTTTTTTGGGATTTTTTTTCAGATTTTTTAAAGGTTTTAACATTCGTTTTTCTGTTTTCTTTTTTTGTTTTTCTGATTTTTACATTTAACATCGTTCGTTGTCTTACATTGGGGTGTTTTTTTTTCGATTTTTTTAAGTTATAACATTTTAATATTTAAAAATATTTACTTTGCTTATTCTTATGTTTTGATCAACATCCCCCGCCCGAGCACACACACCTTGAAACACCCGGGCAATACTGGGTACCCCCCGCTATATAAATCTCACCTGCCTGTTAAAATGTATGTATGTATGTGTGCCTAAATCTTTCGACAGAAGCAACGGATTTTCACGAGATTGGTATCATTTTGAAGCTCGCCCTTTCGAATGACAAATATCGAAAAATTGTCCAAAAACATTAATTCCTTCACCCATAACTGGGTCGCTTTTTCCGCCAATATTTTCAAAAGTCATCCACTCTTTTCGATTGTCTAGCTTTAATTTAAACCTCTGTCACTTCCAGTTTGGCGATGGGCGCAACAGCAAAGGCATCACGTTTTTTTTGTTTTTTTTACATCCTTTCCTCCTTTGCGGTACGGGTTTTAGACTGTCTGCTTACTACCACATTACTATTAAAAAAAAATTTTTTTTTGCTCAACGCACACCTCCAAACACCCAGGCAACGCCGGGCACCAGGCTAGTGTGTGTATATATATATATATATATATATATATATATATATATATATATATATATATATATATTATTTTTAAAACATAATTATCCACTGACACATGTTTCGTCGTCCACGACTCATCAGAGTGGCTGAATCTATATATCTTATATATATATAAGAGCAAACAGTTAATAAAACATGTTAAAAACACTTTGAAAAAGAGTTAAAAACATATTTAATCTGAAAAGGAAACACTTGATAAGTGGATAGTCCTTAATCTGCAGTTTCAAAGAAATACTTTCCTTCTCATCAGAGGGTAGAAATTAGCAAAATGCGGGATCAGATTTTGCATACAAAAGTATTTGATGAAACTGCAAGTAAGTCAAAGATCTTACTTTTATATATATATATATTAGCGGGGGTACCCGGCGTAGCCCGGGTGTTTGGAGGTGTGCGTGCTATTAAATAAAAAAGAAAGTTAAAGTTAAAGTTGGTAGGATCGAACCCGAAGCCATGAGGCGAAGTTTGAAAATAAAATCGGCCAGCCAGAATGAGTTACTAAAGATGTTTGAATTTATTTAAGTAAGAACCAAATTGACAGGTACGCGCACGGAAATCGTAGAGCGTTATGACGACGACGTAAGCAATAGCTATTCAGCAAATGAGGTCAATGACCAGGTTTGTTTGTTATAAGCGAAGTAAAAAAGAAAACATAAAATGAACGTTAAAAATGTAATTCTTGGTTCGTTCAAAGTTCATAAAACCATATTTCTACATTACCAATTTAATTGAAAATTTTCAGAAAATTTATGTGTAAAGTCAAGGAATGTTTGCATGTTATTAAAATAAATTAAGATCGTTAAGATCGCAAATTATAAAAATATATTAAACAAAATAAAAATATTTTTTGTAACTGCGAGACTGTCCGCCATATTTCATTTCCGGTAGAAATGAGCCTTTCACGTGCACCACAGGTTGACGACATCGAATTACAACCTTACAATTGAATAAAAAAAACATATCAAAACTTTAATTAAACTTGGAAATACGATTTAAAAAATAGTGCGGATCAGTAAGTGCACTAGCACCATTTGTTCATCTTAATTATTTATTTTTAAAAGCCTACCTAAAATAAATTTGTCTAATTCTTAATTTCTTATGGTATTGCAAAAAAAAAAGAAGGTAAATATGAAGAATTACTCCACCCTCGAAAATTCCTACCTAAAATAAATTTGTCTAATTATTAATTTCTTATGTTATTGGGGGGGGGGGGAAAGAAGGTAAATATGAAGAATTACTCCACCCTCGAAAATTCCTTTAAAATTACCACTTTTATAGGTTTTCGGGGCCGCTGAAAACGAAAATAACGTTTATAATTAAGGCAACCGAGTAGTTTCCAAGATATGAAGAAATGTTAGTTTAAAAAAGTGGAGGATCACTTTTCCATAATAATTTAACGTAAAATGATCACCCACTTTGTGGCCACGATTTTTTTTGGGGGGGGGCTTTCTTTTTACCCTTGGAAAATCCTTTAAAATTACCTGTTTAAATTGCAAAATGCAAAAGAAATCAAACAAAATACTTTTTAGCCCAGAAAAATAACAGAAAAAATTTTAAAAATAGCATCCATTTTTTTCTATTGAATTCTAGGTGTATCAGAATTTTGTTGGAATTTTTGACACCCCTAACACGAAACTGCGAATAAAATATAAAAAACTCGTAATTTCTCTTTTAAAAGTGAGTTGTTTATTTTCTTTATGGATTATACTTCCAAAATAAACTATTAAAGTTGTTTTAAAAGTAATAGAAATATTTTTTTATTTTTTAAAAAATAGTAATGAATTTTACGAACTCAATATTTTTCAATTTTTAAACTTTAAAAATCTATCAAAATTTTTCTATTGATTCTATTTTTACGATATTTTCAGGGTCAATACGAAATTTTATGCTCTTTCCAATAAACTGAATATAATGTTTAGACAAACGTTTTCTTTTAAATTCGCCCCCCCCCACTTTTAAGTGTCTATTAAAAAGTAAATAATTAATTTACTCACCAAAGTGTTGTATATCACAAATTGAAGAAAAAAGGTCAATAAATAATATATTCAAATTTAAAACAAAAAAAGTAGTGTTTTTAGAAATTTACCTGTAAAGTTTGAAGTTTAAAACCCTTTTTTTTTAAACCACGTTGTTTGTTTTTTCTTTTTTTTAATGACACCTTGGTCCTTGCTCCTTTAATTGAAAAATAAATTAGGGCTTGAATTACATTTTTCGAGTAGTTATAAGCTTGGAAAGACAGGGGGTCGAATAGTTCACGCCTCCCATTTTGAAATGTCTATTAAAAAGTAAATAATTAATTTACTCACCAAAGTGTTATATATCACAAATTGAAGAGAAAAGGTCAATAAATAATA
>NC_136495.1:90913114-90933114 GCF_053919585.1 Euprymna scolopes | reverse complement strand
CAATAAGCTTAATAGAACAATATACCATTTTTTATAACGAATGCTTTTTAAAAAATATCTGAAGAAATTAGAATGTTTATAGCTTTAACATAAAATTTGTTGTATATTTAGAATTACACTTATCAAAAAAAAACACAGGAAAATCTTTATGATGTACATACTTGCCACAGAATGAAGTTGACATATTCTAAAAATCATGTGGGTTTGGCTAGTAACTTTTCTATTTGGCTAGTAAAGGAAAATATTTAGTTGTCAAAGGTCAACTAAAGATAAATTTGTATGTGTATATATATATATATATATATATATATATATATATATATAATCGGATGTGGGTTACAACACCCGTTACAACATCATTTGAGTTTTATATATATATATATATATATATATATATATGCATGTATACACACACGTGTTATTTATATATATATACATGTGTTATATATATATGCATACGTTATATATATATATATATATATATATATATATATATATACATATATATATATGCATATGTTATATATATGTATATATATATGCATGTGTGCATCTATATATATGTTGATGTGTGTATATATATATGCATGTGTATATATGCACACATCAACATATATTGGTGTTAATGTTTTATTGGTAGCATGTTCTTAAATATTCAGAATACTCTAATCTAGAGGGTTTACATCTGGGCTAGAAGGCGGTCATAAACAAGATTCCCCAAAATTGCTATTTTCAGAAATTTTGTATTCTTTTTTAGCTGTATGGTCTGAGGCACCATTATGCATTCATACATAATTAATATTTGGGTAGTTTGCTTTAAGCCATGTCAGTACCTCATATCTCAGAGTTTTGTAATAAGTATTGTAGAATTTTATGGGCATTTTCTTTCCATAGGAAGCTACAACTTGAGCAAAATGTTTTGTTCTAAATATACCCTTAACCTCAGCTATCGATTTTGCGATAAATCTGTCATTTCTGCAATTCAGAACAGCATCAACAGTGAAAATCTTTATCTAAAAAGATTGTTATAATGGATGATTTTTTGTTGAACAATGGAATAAATTTATAGCACTATTCCAATTTCTTTTCCTGTTGTCAAGTGTTTTGCTGTTCTTGTAAAAGATTTTTTTTTTTTACTTCAAAGCTTTTTACCATTTCTAATGATCCTGTTGTATACCTCAAGTTCAATTGTCTTTTTTCTCATGGATTTGGTTGGATGCTTTAAAATTTTGGATTTGAGTTTGAATAAAAAACTTTTGTACATTTTTTTGTTGACACTTCAACTTCCAAACGTTTTTCTAATTGTTTAACTTTATACCCATCGATAAACAGTCTTTATGGACAATCCAACTATTCTTGAAATCTTTTTTCATGTGAAAAGTGCATTTAGCAGATCACACACTTTTTGATGCCTGTTTTCCTGATTGCTCATATATCGGCAAAAGTTTGTGAAAAGCTAAGGATAATTGTATTATCGATGATTATGTCATCCCTAATACAATAACATACATTGTAAATTTGGCTTCTCTTCGCTGTACATATGACTGCAAGTTTTGCATGAATATTGCTTGATATTTAAAAAGATTTTTTATTAAATGCGAAACATTTACAGATCTATATCTAAATGAATTAATGTGAAAATTCAGCTGATTTCTAGCATGAAGTTAAAAACACCCCATTTCAAATTCAATTTTACACAATAGATGCATCATTTAATTTATGTATTGATCACGCATATGTAATATTAATCACAAGGTTAAATAATTTGCGTACTGGTTTTGAAAATGCACATTCAATTAATTAACTATCATTTATTAATTCGATGATTGTTTGAATTTTGATGTAACGAATAAATCTGTTTCACAGGATTGTTTTACTTAACATTTCTGTTCAAATGTTCATTTCTTCAAGGGATCAGTTTTCAGCAAGTTGCAATCTGTTTCTAAATTACAAGTGAAAAGGTAAATTGATTTATTCTTTCTTTCCTTCTTTTACTTTATATTTAAGACAAGTTTTTATAAAAAATTCTAAAATATTAATCTTGATTACTGAATAAATGAGATTTTCTTGCAAGTTTACAAAGTTATGAATCAAATATTTATTATTTAAAATTTTTGCAAATAAATCAAATAGCATATTTTGTGAAGCAAAAAAAAAAAAAAAAAACCCAGCAAGTTATGCATGATTTACATTTAATAATAGAGTTCAACTTTTTCTCATGAGTTGTTTTCACAAATTAAAAAACAAAAAAAACTGAAACCCTTATATACTATATGCAATCATAAATACTTTTTCTATCTAATTCATTTACATTTTTTTCTCATTACACTTGTTTTGTTGCTAAATGACAAGTATTAATCTAAAGGAAAATACTTTTTTTTTTAAAGAATGGAGTTACATGTAAAGGTAATGTTACAGGTTAGATAATAAAAATAATGATAAAAATGAAAATAAATTATAATAAAAACAAAAAACATCCAACAGCTCTCATGTTATCTTTACTACAATGGAGATTTTGTGTCTGTAAGAAAACATTCTCATAATATATTGAAAAGTACAAAACACTAAATTTTTTGTTCACATTTTATTAATATATAAGCAAATGGATTTATATATATATATATATATATATATATATATATATATATATATATATATATATATATATATATAATTCATTAGCTTTATTTAAACTCATATTTTAATGATTCTTGCAGGATTTAGTACAATTGGCAAAAGGAGATATTAACAAAAAATAAATTTAACCCCACTGTCAGTTAAAATGAAAAAGTACATCAAAGCTTTCATATAACATTTATACTCTATAAGTTTCCGTGTATACCATTATTTTAACTTACAAAAGGAAAATAGATTAAGAATTCTCCAATAAAGGATTTTCCTTTTTAAATAAAAATTACAAAATAAATTAGTATTAATTTCCACTCTCACCCATGAATTAACTAATTTAATTAACTATTTAATAATAAAATAAACATCAAAAAATATTTTGATACAAAATAATTCTCACTAGATTTTACTAATATTTTAAGATAGACCATTTTAATTTTGTTTTATAAAACAAATTTATAAAGAAGAAAAAGATTTATGTAAATATATTTATGGTATCTATATTAGATAAATGGGTCAAAAATTGTTGCTAAAAAATAAGGAAGATGGAAAGATGAAATTAATCTATTTAGGTAATAAAATTTTATTTTTATCACATAAAATATTTTTAATTAAAAGAAACAAAACTAAACTTTTGGCACAAGACCATTCTTAATTTCAGAAAAAGTCATTCCCAAGGTAGAAAATATGGCTACACCAAAAAAAAAGAAGCCAATCTTATTACATATATAACTTTCAATGGAATTATTAATAATGACAGGAAATAATACAATTTCACAGGTAACAAGGTAAATGTGAAAGAAATAAAAATGTAACACTAACCTGATTAAATAACAAATTGTCCACCCGTGATAGTTGATGAGAGTAGGGATTGTAAAAACCTACATCCCACACAGACATGGTTACAAAAATGCTGCTGACAGAAGTTTGGCAGTTACCCTTTCTTTCTATACTTTTTTTGAGGAAAGAGGCATCTTAATGAAAGTAAAAAAGATTCCACAAAGAAGGAAAAAAGATGCCTTTATTCTTCACTGCAGCAGTATCAAATATGATATTAAAACTTGATGAAGAGAGAAAGCATTTAAGGGAGAGAGAAAAAAGAAAGAAAACTTATCTTGTATATGCTTTAGGTAAAAACAATCACTTGTACTTACAATCCTGTTGTTCTATTTTTTTCACTTAATCAGCAGAGATAAAAAAATAAAAAAAACAACTAATGATAACTTACAGGAAAGTCGACAGAATTGCATAACCAAAGAAAAATTGAAAATGTTATAACAACAGCCAAGAAGAAAACTTCACAAACCAAAAGTAAATAGGCCACAAACTAGTAAATATATTTTGTTAGCATAGAAATCTTGATGTAATCGTATTCCACCATTAAAGTCTCTGAAGGTGAAGGCACTTAGAATAGACAAACTATATTAATAGTTACACATTCAGTACATCAAGCCAAAGTCCTAAACCATTGGAACAGAGAGCATTTGCTGACTATCCACTGTAAAAAAATAAATAAAAAATAAAAATAACAACTCAACACTCGTACCCTAGTATGGGACAGTAAAATACTGAAACAGATGAAAGGATGAAAGAAAAAGGGGGAAAAAAAGGAAGGTATGTGAAACAAATATACAAGTTTTTGTATTTGGTAGAAAACGCACTAAATTAGAAATAATAAAATACAAATAATGGATAATGTTGAAGTAGTCAAGAATACAGACAACTTAAAAAAAAAATTAGAAAATGATTGTCACACACATACACGCACGCACGCACGCACGCACGCACGCACACACACACACACACACACACACACACACACAATTAGAAGACCATAAAATAAAATATTATATCAGATTAATGGTGGGAATTAGAGAGAAAACAAACATTTATAACTTTATTGATTTATCAAAAGAATGACACGAGAGCAATATTCACATTAAACCCTGTAACATAACACCGATATTATTATGATTAAGAGTAAATAATTTAATGTCAATGTTACGGCTTTAAACGAAAAAGCTTGGTGCTTATTTAAAGTTACACTTATTTAAAAATAATAAAATACAAGAAAATTTGACTTGCTCATGAAAGATGTCATATTCAAAAACGCATGTAAACTTTTTAACTAAAAAATAATAATTTACGATTTTTACCGAGTTTAATATTAAGTGTATCGATCATAAGGATGATTTTGATCTCGATAGTTGGAATTGAGTTATCCCCCTCGTATTTACTCAATGTGGCTGATCTAAAATCCTATATCTCTCTTTGTCATAAAATTTGATTTTCTTAGTTAAAAAAAAAAAAACAACACCAAAAAAATCTACTTTATCGATGTATGTGATTTTTTGGAAAATGACATCTTTGCTCTGTGACTAGTACTTACAAAGATTTTTTGTATTTTTTTTTTTTAATCAAGTGAAATTCTTAATAAGCAACAAAAGCATTTTGTAAAACTTACTTTCTTTTTAGCGATATCAACAAAAAAAAATCTAAAATAAAGCATCATTATCATCAAAACAAAAAATATATATTTAAAATAAATAAAACAGTTGATGCATGTGTGCTAACTGATAAACTGATAAACTCTAATTGTCACATAACATTGAAATTAATAGAAAATAGTAATCATGTACCAACACAATGTTTTATAATGAGTAAAATCTGTTTTTATGCATGAATAATGAGTATGTCAGCAAATTGAAATGCGAAATGTTAATTTCAACTTAACATATTTTTATCAGTTTTATGCAAGCACAAATTCAATAGTCATAGCTAGAAGTTGTTTAATTAAAAAAAAATTCTTATCTGTCACTCAAATGATACGGAATGCGGCTGGAGCATTACATGAGAGAACACGCCTGGAACACTAGTGTTTTGGTTTTGACTCTAGCTGATGGCACCCATGTAATTTTTTTTTTTAACTTTCGAAATCATTACTATATATTAGGTACAATATAATATTCAATAGAGAATTGTTTCTGTAATAATAGATACGAAATTTGTATGAATTAAAATATACTTAAGCATATTTTACAACCGGCAAAGTCGGGCACCCTCCGGCTAGTTTAAAATAAGTCAATAAATTTAGTGGAAAATAATTATTTTATTAAATAAATGTTTTATTAAATAATTATTTTATTAAATAAACATTTTATTAAATAATTATTTTATTAAATAAATGTTTTATTAAAAATAATTATTTTATTAAATAAATGTTTTATTAAATAATTATGCCATGCTTGTCCAAAGAAAAATACACATTGCCTTATAAATTTAAAATTCTGAATCTAAATGAATTTTCCAAATAAATTATTTCTAATGATTTCATAGTTGAAACCTGGTTGAGTTCTGATTTTTCTAATTAAAAAAAGTCATATTCTAGTTATTTAATTAGTTGGAAACAAACTCCATTTCCTATACGTTTCCAATGTGTTAAAAAATTTTTATAAAAGGATTCTCACTAGATTTTATCAATACTGAAAAAGGTAAACAAATTTAATATCATGTTACAAAACAAACAAATATATATATATATATATATATATATATATATATATATATATATATATATATATATATATATATAGTAATTTATAAAATATATATGGCGATTAAGCTACACTGAATATTCTGCGTTTCATCCAACTATAGGGTTCGTCAGGCTTATGCGCCTTTTATATATATATATATATATATATATATATATATATATATATATATATATATATATATAAAAGAATTAAGCCAAAAAATAAATTTTCAATGGTAAGGTAAACCTATCTAGATAAAAAAAAATCTCTACTTGGTTAAGAGGAGCAAACAATAGAATAAGTTAAGATAAAGTGTAATGTTACAGAGGAACTTTATTATATCATCAAGTTAGTAAGGGTTAAAAAAAGCGGAATTATTATTTCTCTTTCTGTAACCCTTATTGACTTGATAATGTTTTAGCAAGGTCCATTTGTTGTGGTGGATACTCAGATAACATGTGTTGTTTGCCTTTTAGGCGTTAATCGGTTTTATGCTCTTTGTGTGAGTCGATTTATATGTAAATTAGCTTAACTCTCACTCAATCTCGCAGGGAGATCTCCTCTCTGCTGTAGGGCTCCCTACCAAGAACGGTTGTGGGAATATCACCACCATTCCACACTGATGCGTCTGTAGCAGAAGGTGATTGTAGAATTTAGGTACAGTAATCTCTTGCGAGTTTCTTGGGCCAGTGAACTGTCCTCTCTGCTCTCGTTTTTTGTATGGTTGAGTTGCTTGTCCAGTTGTTTTTATCGGTGATTGTAAAGGGTTGAAAATGTCTGTGTCAGGCGCATCCAACACGGTGGTTTCGTACTCAATATAGGCTTTCTTTAATCCGTCCACAGACACCGTCTGGGTGCGACTAAAGCGTTTGCAGAGTCTAAGCGAGGAGGTTGAAATTGCTAAGCGAGTGCAAGTAGATCTGCACTTTCTTAGTCTGCAAATGCGCCTGCAGAGTCTAGGCGATAAGGTTGAAGTCAGTTACACAAAGGCTTGCAAACGAGTCTGCAGTGCCAAGTACAGGCGAGTTTGTACCCATGTTGGTGTGCATCGTTCGTGTTGATTGGGTTCCCTATGAATTGATTGAATCAACAAATGTCCAGTCATTGAGTTTTTCAATGTGTGTGTTGCAGATAACAGGTTTTAAACTGGTGACTTCTTTCATAACGTCCAGTCCATTAAGTTCATCCTTGAGGTGGGTTAGTTATTATATTCCGAACTGTTTTAGACAATGGCGCCAGCATGCTACAACACCAAGTGCGTAGCTGATTATGTGGAGGGACATCGTGAATTTCAAAAAAGGCGTCCACTTGAGCAAACCATAATTTCGCATCTTCTGCGAATGGCAGTAGCGATATAAGATTAATTTTTTTCTCTATATTTTTTTTGTAATTCCAGTAGTATGTTTAAACCGATGTTAGGTCGAATTGTGTGTGTGTTTTTTTTTTATACGCAGATAACGTGTTCATCGGAGAAGGGGTCACCACTTTAGTGAGGTCCATTCGTCGCGGTGGATACTCAGATAGTATGTGTTATTTGCCTTTTAGGCGTTAACCGGTTTTATGCTCTTTGCCTGAGTCGATTTATATGTAAATTAGCTTAACTCTTGCTTGATCTCGCAGGGAGATCGCTTCTCTGCTACAATGTTATAAAGTTCCTATGTAACTTTATGCTTTATCTTCTTAACTTATTCTCTCTCTCTCTCTCTCTCTATATATATATATATATATATATATATATATATATATATATATAAATGTAACTGTTGGTTCGTTCGGAATTAATTGTCTAAAAAACCACTGGCTTCCACGTTTTGGTATAATATGTTTACTATATCCATGTGTGTTTTTATATATTTCTTTTTAATTATAACATTATACTTAATTTTTCTATGATAAATAGGTGGATTTCTTTGTACCGAGAGGCCATTTTTTTTATTTAGGGACAATTATTTATTACCGCTTCCTGTCACGTGACCAGTGTTACAATTTAGCGGTTTTCCTGCTAGATCTGGAGATTTCGTTTACAATCTAGCGGGAAATTCTAGAAAATCTGGAGGTATTTGGCACCCACACACCCGCATTAGATTATTAAAAAATAAAGAAAAGCGCTTGAAAATACTTTAAAACATAAAATAAACTCATTCATGTAAGTAAAAAAAAAAAATAGCATTTATTGCCTTTGGTAACAATTATTTATTGATTATTTGTTTTGTTTTTCACCTTTTTTTCGACTAACCATTCTTAAATCTCACTATAAAATCGATTTTTCCAAGTACATTTTAGGTAGGGGGGGGCATTCCAACCTCCGAAGTTTAGTTTAAAATACGATCTAAAAGTGTAAAAAGCAAGAAACAACAGCAAAAAAAAAAAAACAAAAACAAAAAAAAAACGGGTTTGTATTACTGTACACATAGATTCGAAAACATAGTGAGAAAACATGGAACATTATGGAGTTTTTTTTTTGGGGGGGGAATTAGCAATTTTTGAAAATTTCAGACGATAAGTTAAAAATCTAGCGATTTTCTGGACATTTCTTTCTCCTGATCTTGCAGGGTTTTTTTTTAATCTCTGTTGACAACATTGCATCACTAAAAAAAACACTACAGGCTTAATATAAACAGAATGTGTTTACAATATCGGTAATTTTCAATGGGTTTAATTACATGATTATTGATAATGTAACCATGTGATTGAACTTTAATTTAAATTAACCACACGTGGTCGCAAAATGAATGCCGACGCTCAAAGTGTATACACATTTTGACTCCTCCCTTTACTTAAAAATTCACCAAAAATCAGGAAATTAACGAATTTTAATGAAAATTGCAGTATTTTTCAAATAATGATCGCAGAATATAATGAACTAATTATTTTTACTTAACTCTTAGTGAAAATGTTTTATTTTGTTTAAACAAAAAATACCTTTACTAAAGTTATGGTTTTCAGTAGTAAATAAAAAACGCAAGAATTTATTTTTGCTTTTTTTAAAGCATCGTAATTTGTAACAATAAAAAATAATTTTTATAGTAACATTACGAAAAAAAGCCCCTAAAGTCTGTATTAATGTATTCGATATAACTCGAAGAAAAATGAATTCTGGCATACTATTCAGGAAATTAAAGATTCAATTAGATTCCTATTTCAGTCACCTAAATTATTTAGGGTGAAATGAGTTTAGGAATTTATAGCCAAACCTAAATATTTTTTTTTGGTAAATATCCAGATACGCTACTACAGAACACCGACCACTCTAATTTGTTTGTGGGGGGGGGATGTGATGTTGGCGCGCACGCGCCCCAACATCACATCCCCCCCTCCCTCGCGCCCCCAATGTACAAAGTAAAATCTTCGGAAAATGTTAAATGGTGTTCTAATTGGTAAATGTCGGTGCGTTACTTACGGAAAATTTGAAAATTCGATGTTCCAGGTAAAAAAAAAAAAAAAAAACAGATAAATTACCCCCCCCCACTCCAACTTGGTGTGCTTTCCTTTTCTTATTTTATTTCTTTTTCAGCTAATTTAAAATTTTCCACCCAAAAAGCTCTATAATGTATTTTTGAAAATTAGAAAATTCTATGTCCTAGAAAAAAAAAATCCCCTCCCCCCAACGTAGTTTGCTTGGTGAAGCCGGCGTTTATGCTACAGCGTGCATGCGCGTAGCATAAACGGAAGCTGCAAAATGGTGGAAAGAAGTTCGTGGGTTCAAGGGTAAATACCATGCAAACGATAAATTTGCCCCAAGTTTGACTATCAGATTCGTTGTCAGCGACCTCAATTACCTATAAAAAAAACAAATTAGAGTGGTCGGTGTTCTGTAGTAGCGTATCTGGATATTTACCTTTTTTTTTTCTTGCTTAAAAAAATAGCATTAATACAGTAAGTTAGGTAAACTGACTTTTTCGTTTAAAAATGGAATTATTTCCCTTTCGTTATTAACTTTTTCTTAAAAAATTTTTTTTTTTTTATAAATATTTTGTGTTTTATATACATAAAGTACAATTGTTGAATGTTACTGTTTTGATTATATTCGTTTGGGGAGGGCACAACTAAAAAATTAAGAAAGATTAAAATGAAGCGAAATTTAAGTTTCCGTTCCATTTTTACAACAACCGTAAAACAGTGCATACTCAGCAAGTTTTATCGTAATTTATAAGCATATTGAAACACTAAATCAACATTTTATTTATTTTTTTGCATAATTAATGATGGAAGTATTTTTCTGTTTATTTTCTTAACATCTGTTAAAAAAAATAAATAATTTGTACATTCTCTTGAAAAAAAGAATCAAACTTTTCTCTACTTTCACATGTGTTCCATTTTAACAAACTGAGCCACAGCAACGCGTGGCCGGGTACAGCTAGTATATATATATATATATATATAAATAAATGATAAATAAATCATAGTCAGACTTTTATATTACCAACTCCCATCTGGAAATTGGAAAAATAATCAAAATAATAGACATGTGGTTCCATGTATTTACAAAATTTAAAGCGAGAGTGTGCATCAATTCAGAACATATTGTGACTGATTGGAAAAATTTCCTGAAACATTTGCCAAAATTTTATGAAACATTTTCCTTAAAAATTCCTAGCAGATAGAATGGAAGAGTGTGCAAAAATTCCTAGCAGATAGAATGGAAGAGTGTGCAAAAATTCCTAGCAGATAGAATGGAAGAGTGTGCAAAAATTCCTAGCAGATAGAATGGAAGAGTGTGCAAAAATTCCTAGCAGATAGAATGGAAGAGTGTGAAAAAATTCCTAGCAGATAGAATGGAAGAGTGTGCAAAAATTCCTAGCAGATAGAATGGAAGAGTGTGAAAAAATTCCTAGCAGATAGAAGGGAAGAGTGTGAAAAAATTCCTAGCAGATAGAAGGGAAGAGTGTGAAAAAATTCCTAGCAGATAGAATGGAAGAGTGTGAAAAAATTCCTAGCAGATAGAAGGGAAGAGTGTGCAAAAATTCCTAGCAGATAGAAGGGAAGAGTGTGAAAATTGATCAATCACTCTTCAACAGGAGAAAACGTAATGTTGGGAGGCTGCTTTAACTTCTCTAGGTCTTTGGAGGATATAACCCAACTGAGGAGGAGGTTTGCCAGGTTTGACAATACTAAACCATAACGCTGAAACTTTCCTTATTCTGCCAGGGACACCGGTCATATCTGACTGCTGGAAAGCCTACCCCTAACTTAAACAGTAACATTTAAAAAAAAAAAAAATGTGTTCTATTTGTTTCTACACATTACTTTATTAAAAAAGTAAATATTTATGAATGAAACTTACCATAGGTTGATTTTTTTTATTGAAATTACTATACAATAAATATTTTCTATCATGATGTTTTCTTTTTATCTAGCATTTTAAAATTTGATCAGGCATATTCTGGTGGTTTACATAAGCTGCCAGAATATGCCAAGGCAACATCATGGAAAAATGGGTTGTTCATTGCATAAGTACCAAAATTACATGAAATGACAAATTTTGTTCTAAATTCACGATTGTCAGAGAAAATTACCCAGTTCCAAACAAAAAAAAAAAGCATGTTTACTAAACTGTATAACAGTTAAAATTCCATCCTTTAAAAAAAATTAAGCATTAGCATTATAAAGATTGAATGTCTTATGAAAAACATTAGCATTATGAAGATTGAATGTCTTATGAAAAACATTAGCATTATGAAGATTGAATGTCTTATGAAAAACATTAGCATTATGAAGATTGAATGTCTTATGAAAAACATTAGCATTATGAAGATTGAATGTCTTATGAAAAACATTAGCATTATGAAGATTGAATGTCTTATGAAAAACATTAGCATTATGAAGATTGAATGTCTTATGAAAAACATTAGCATTATGAAGATTGAATGTCTTATGAAAAACATTAGCATTATGAAGATTGAATGTCTTATGAAAACCTTTAGCATTATGAAGATTGAATGTCTTATGAAAAACATTAGCATTATGAAGATTGAATGTCTTATGAAAACCTTTAGCATTATGAAGATTGAATGTCTTATGAAAAACATTAGCATTATGAAGATTGAATGTCTTATGAAAACCTTTAGCATTATGAAGATTGAATGTCTTATGAAAAACATTAGCATTATGAAGATTGAATGTCTTATGAAAAACATTAGCATTATGAAGATTGAATGTCTTATGAAAAACATTAGCATTATGAAGATTGAATGTCTTATGAAAAACATTAGCATTATGAAGATTGAATGTCTTATGAAAAACATTAGCATTATGAAGATTGAATGTCTTATGAAAAACATTAGCATTATGAAGATTGAATGTCTTATGAAAAACATTAGCATTATGAAGATTGAATGTCTTATGAAAAACATTAGCATTATTAAGATTGAATGTCTTATGAAAAACATTAGCATTATGAAGATTGAATGTCTTATGAAAAACATTAGCATTATTAAGATTGAATGTCTTATGAAAACCTTTAGCATTATGAAGATTGAATGTCTTATGAAAAACATTAGCATTATTAAGATTGAATGTCTTATGAAAAACATTAGCATTATGAAGATTGAATGTCTTATGAAAAACATTAGCATTATGAAGATTGAATGTCTTATGAAAAACATTAGCATTATGAAGATTGAATGTCTTATGAAAACCTTTAGCATTATGAAGATTGAATGTCTTATGAAAAACATTAGCATTATGAAGATTGAATGTCTTATGAAAAACATTAGCATTATGAAGATTGAATGTCTTATGAAAAACATTAGCATTATGAAGATTGAATGTCTTATGAAAAACATTAGCATTATGAAGATTGAATGTCTTATGAAAAACATTAGCATTATGAAGATTGAATGTCTTATGAAAAACATTAGCATTATGAAGATTGAATGTCTTATGAAAAACATTAGCATTATGAAGATTGAATGTCTTATGAAAAACATTAGCATTATGAAGATTGAATGTCTTATGAAAAACATTAGCATTATGAAGATTGAATGTCTTATGAAAAACATTAGCATTATGAAGATTGAATGTCTTATGAAAAACATTAGCATTATGAAGATTGAATGTCTTATGAAAAACATTAGCATTATGAAGATTGAATGTCTTATGAAAAACATTAGCATTATGAAGATTGAATGTCTTATGAAAAACATTAGCATTATGAAGATTGAATGTCTTATGAAAAACATTAGCATTATGAAGATTGAATGTCTTATGAAAAACATTAGCATTATTAAGATTGAATGTCTTATGAAAAACATTAGCATTATGAAGATTGAATGTCTTATGAAAAACATTAGCATTATGAAGATTGAATGTCTTATGAAAAACATTAGCATTATGAAGATTGAATGTCTTATGAAAAACATTAGCATTATGAAGATTGAATGTCTTATGAAAAACATTAGCATTATTAAGATTGAATGTCTTATGATCTGTGACATTGTTTGACTGTGGAAAGAATCATATATAACTTTTCAAATTGAAAAAAAAAAAATATCCAAAGAATTTGGAGTACTAACTGCTCTAAATGGCAAGAATAGCTGGGAAATAGAGAATCAGTATACATGAAATTTATATGCAAAGATGATCCTTCCCTTTACTATAAATTCTACATTATTTTTTATTGTAATTTTTTCTTTTTTTTCCCACTAAGTTTTCTTTTTAGTTTTCACACATAATCGCCTAAAAGAATATAATCATATTTAGCTTTTTTTTAATTGGCAGCTATAAAGTCATTTATTACTACAGGGTTGAAAGTTAAGTATATTTGAAAACCAATATTTCTTGAAATTTTTTAAAAGCCATATTAATTGTAAACAAATTTTTTTTCCAAAATGAATGTAGTTTACAAAAAACTTGATTTCAAACAGCTAATAACGACACACACCTGTTAATGACTGATTCTAAGATTTACAAGAAAGTTCTTGCAGTTTTTAACTTTTAAATTCAGATGAACGAATCTTGACTCAAAAAAAACTTTTTTAATTGAAATAAGCACCATCAAAATCAATACACTTTTGCCAATGCAAAGCAAGTGTATTTATGTCAGTAGTGTAAAAATCTTGCATTCTGGTGGTGATGAAATCAGTGAAGACGTTTTTCATATTGCTTAGTTTTTAACCATTTCTTATGCAGAAAGTTGTTAAGATGCTTGAAAAAGTGGTAGTCGGTAGGTGAGAGGTCTGAAGAGTATGGCGGACGAGGCAGAATTTTGGTACAACTCTGGCTTCGGAAAGTGTCGTAGAGCTTTGTTGGCATCTAACCAATGAGCTGAGCATCCCCGGTTGTTGTAAGGAACCCACTTTTCATCGCAAATCACGAGAAATGGGTCATTATTGTTGCGTAAAAGAAGGGAAGATGACACTTCATAAAGATGTTTCTTTTGGTTGTCGTTCGTGAGGCACCCATTTATCAAGTTCCTTTGTCTTTCAAATCACTCTCAAGTAGTTAGAAATCGTTGTATATGTTACATTTAATTCAGAAATAAGTTCTCGAACAGTTGTGCGTGGATAGGCTTCGACTATGGCCCTTAATTGATCATTATCAACATCTGATGGCCAACCACTATGCTCATCATCTTCAAGACTTTTGTTGCTGCCACAAGATTTTTTAACTCATCATTGTGCTGTGCATTCAGCAGTGGTTCCTAGGCCAAAAGCTTTGTTGATATCGCAAGTTATTTCAGCAGCTTTTCAGCCTAGCTTTTATTGAAACAAAATAGTGCAAATTTGCTTTAATTCATCTTGTATTCAATGTTCTGAAAAGAAGACATAATTGTTTTAAAACGATTGTAACTTAAACGATTAAATAGAGTGAAAAACACTCTTTAAAATTATATATAAAGTAAACATAATATAATGAAAACTTATTTGAAAATACATCATTTAAAATCAAAATTAAAAATTCATTAAGAACTCTCTAGTCAACCTAATTGTTACTGTTACTAGTCAAATTGTTTACTTTTGCTGAAAAGTGTTTGATATATGGAGGAGAGCCTATTTATTATATATTTATAAGAGAAATCAACATAGAATTATCATTTTGGCACATAAAAAATAATAAAAACATTAATTTATTTAGCAGTTGAGGTACAAAACATATTTAGAAAAAAATGTTCGAAACATGTCATGTTGAAGATTTTTTTTAAGACAAAACATATTTAGAAAAAAATGTTCGAAACATGTCATGTTGAAGCTTTTTTTTAAGACAAAACATATTTAGAAAAAAATGTTCGAAACATGTCATGTTGAAGATTTTTTTTAAGACAAAACATATTTAGAAAAAAATGTTCGAAACATGTCATGTTGAAGATTTTTTTTAAGACAAAACATATTTAGAAAAAAATGTTCGAAACATGTCATGTTGAAGATTTTTTTTAAGACAAAACATATTTAGAAAAAAATGTTCGAAACATGTCATGTTGAAGCTTTTTTTTAAGACAAAACATATTTAGAAAAAAATGTTGAAGATTTTTTTTAAGACAAAAAAAAAATTGGACCAGCTTATTTTGTACCCCGACCATAAGTGAGATTTATGTTTTTTTCTGATTGTTTTCCAAATTTCATAAAAAAAAAATCTGACGCAAAATAGCCGTTTCATAGCGTTAGCATTTTTATCAGTACTTTTCTAAAAATTCTTCAAATATATCATGTAGATTATTATCTATTAATGCATGTGAAAAGATATTAATTTCCGAACAAAATAGTGGTTATTTTGAGGACTTAAAGTGTTTTGGTTTTTTAAATATTTTTTTAATAGAACTACACTAAAATCTTTTAATATTCAAGGTATTTTCATGGTTTGTGAGTATTACTACTCTAGCATTAGTTGATAATCATGTTTTTACAAATAATATATTTGAAAAGAATGAATAGTAGCTTTGGACAAGTTTTGAAAAGAAAATCTCATTTTATGATATCAATTTTCAAAGTAAATATTTCTTTCTCAAAATTAATCATTTGTTTTACTATTATCCCCCATTTTTCTCTTAATTATTTACATCATTTCCACTAGTACTTTTATCAATTGCCATTTATTTATCCTTCCATCTAAAATATTCATATGTAGAACAAGTGTGCATGATGACAAGCAAGCAAACTAATAAAAAAAACTTCATAGTTTTAATAGTATATATGTTATTAAAATAAAGTTAATCTTGAAATGTTTGATTTTGAAACATTGTTTTTATTTTGTTTCTAAAAATAGTTTATTTATCAATTCGTGTTTATACAACTTACTGTTTTATTTGATCATTCTTCTATAAACAATATTCATCATTTTTCTCAGAAACAGTTTTTTTTTCACTTCATTCAATCATTAATTTTTTAAAATTCTTTCTATCCATATTTTAACACTGTATTATTGTTTCCATATTAATTTTCTTTCATAGACATCTTTTGATCTTCCAAAAACTTGCTGTATTCATTATCATCTTCACTCATGGGACATAACTCCTTTTTCTACAATAACAATTTTTATTCTTTTTTATTTGT
The DNA here is from genome assembly GCF_053919585.1 of Euprymna scolopes. Taxonomy (NCBI): domain Eukaryota; kingdom Metazoa; phylum Mollusca; class Cephalopoda; order Sepiida; family Sepiolidae; genus Euprymna; species Euprymna scolopes. The sequence continues at coordinate 90,916,463 of NC_136495.1, read as the reverse complement.
CTATCATTCAATAATTTTTTTTTCATACTCTGTAAAACGGATTCATTTTTATCTTCTAAGCGAAAACTTGAAGCTGCTAATAAAAAATTTACTCAAAAATTTTTCAAACATTTAACACATTTCATAGGTTTAGTGTTAAAGTAAGCTCTTATTTACTTACCTATAGATTAAACACAAGGTCAGTTTTTAATGTAGAGAAAATGCAACTCCATAAAAAAGCACAAAAAATAATTGGGACAAAAATAAAAATTATCCCAATCAAAATATGTCTCTCCTTCTCTGACAGAGGATAAAATAACTATTACACTGATCTCCAAAGTTATACATCACACACTCCATATAAATTAACAACCATAAACAGCAGTCTTTGCTTATACTTAATTAACAGATGCTCAAAATAGAAATCAATAGAAATCAAGAATATTAACTGAAAAATATAAAAGAAATAGTAAAGAAATGTATTTTGTTTACCTCAGTATCATCAAACAGCAAATGCACTTAATCATTAAAAGGAAATGTCACATGACTGAATACATTCTTAAAATACATAAGTTCATTTCTATAATCTTTGCATCATTTAAATGACATCATTTAAAAGACAGATTAAAGACACTGATATTATAATACAAAGTTCTCAGCGCAAAGACATTTGTTCCTTGTTTATTATAAACTGATTGAATAATAATAAAAAAAAACAGAACAGATTGCATTGATAAAGCATAATTGCTTTTCTTTTTTAATAATTAATAAAAAAAACATCAAATTTTTTAAAAATCAATTAGCCAGGTTTTACTTTAAAAAATTTAACAAAATAATAAAATAAAGTAATTTTGTACACGAAACATAAATAGAAATATATTTTAATCCATTATTAGCCCCTTAAATTTTTTTTTTTTAGAAAATCGTAAATATGCTCAGTGTACTGCTTTAAAAAAGTTCATGAAAAATGGCAATTGTTAAAAATCGTCCAAATTTTAAAATTGCAAAAATATTCTGTATAATTTTGACCTTAATTTTTTTTAAATGTTTTTTTTTACTTGTTTATTTAAAACCAAATGAAAAAATGTTTTAAATATTACTAAAAAAATTTTAAGATATAGTTTTTGACATGTTTTACTTTAGTTGGTCAACTACAGTAAATTCCATATATCAATTTGATTTAAAAATTGGTGATGTCACCGATTTTGATGATAATAAAAATATGGGAGTTTGAAACACTTGCTGATCATCATTCAATCCTGGACAACATCGGGTCTGCCTGCTAGTACATATAAGAATGAAAATGTTTATCACTGTAATCACTTCTAAAAGTCTTAGAAAGTGTTTGATATGATAAAATTTAACTTGTAATAAGTTTGTGATCCATAATTTTATTATATAAAAATATAGGATGGAACGATAACATTGTCGCCATAGAAAAGATGACATGATTCCATTTCCATTTTGTTAAAAAATGTTTTGTTTTTTTTGTTGCAGACCATCTACTAATTGGCCAGTTGTGTACAAATCCCAAGAGTGATAGAAATCTTCTATCATGTCTGAAAGTGACACAATGTTAAACGAGCAAGATCAAAGATGCACCGCTGTACAACTCATGCTCTCTACCGATCCAAGTTATAACAACAGGACCATTGCCAGCACTCTCATAATGCATCGCTGGATTGCCACAAATTGAACAGGGCCCTGCCCAGGGTGATGAAAACAAAGTTTCCTACTACAATCATTGTCTTTGGTGTGGTTTAAAGTGAGGGCCACATCATGCCATCTCACATCTTCAAAGTTGGCTTGAAAGTCAACTGGACTACTTCATTTGATCATACGTTAAGAACATTACCAACATGACTTCCCACAACATCAAAGCCAGCCTGATCGCTGCCATCTGCCGAGTATTTCCTGAACTCCTGCCTGTACTTGTATAAAAGGCATGTTGCATCAAGGCGGTGATTTAGGCTGAAGGCAACTACATTGAATAGATGTCAGCTCTGCTAAATAATTGAATTACCTGAATTGATTTTTTCAATAAAAGTTATAAAATAAAGCTGTTGTTTTCTTTCGACAACTTCATCGTTCCACCCTTTAATAAAAATTGAATGCATAACCAGGTTTATTAACATGTTATCCAACAATTCATATTTATTTATAAAATAAAGCTGTTGTTTTCTTTAGCTATATACGAAGGGTGTGCAATAAGTAATGCCCTTGACCCACTTCCCATAGCAGTAGAGCAACGAAACTTGGCACAGTTATTAGTCTTTCTCTACATAGGAACCATCCAGAGTTATGCATTTCTCCCATCGTTTGATGCAGCTCTGGACACCGTTTTTGTAGAACACCCCAGGTTGGTCCTCCAAACACGACGTGACTTCAGAAATCAAGGCTGCATCATCTGGGAAACGCTTTCCTTTCAAAAACAACTTCATGGCTGGGAAGAGATGAAAGTCAGAGGGTGCAAGGTCAGGAAAGTAGGGAGGATGCGGGAGGATTTCATAACCACACACCCGTGCTTCTGATCTGGCGACATGCGAGTTGTGGACCGGAGTGTTGTCCTGCAGGAGAAGGGTACCTTTGCTGATCTTGCCCCGCTTCTTGATTTTGATAGCTTCCCTTAATTTCCTCAAAAGTGAAGCATAACAGGTTCCTGTAATTGTGGTACCCTTTGCCAAGAAATCTGTCATCACTACTTCGTCCTGGTCCCCAGAATATTGTGAGCATAACCTTGCTAGCAGAGGGCTGCACCCTTGCCTTCTTTGGAGGTGGTGAGTCCAAGTGCTTCCACTGTATTGACTGAGCTTTGGTCTCTAGATCATAGTGATGGACCCAGGTTTCATTTTGTGTAATCAGTCTTTTGAAAAACTTTGACTCATCTTCTTGGCACATTTCCAAATTCATCCTCGAGCACTCGACGCGTTCTCGCTTCTGGAATGGTGTGAGCAACCTGGGAATCCATCTGGTAGACACCTTATACATATGCAAATGGTCATGAATGATAGTTTCCACAGACCCTGTACTAATCTTGACATCTTGGGCTATTTGGCGAATAGTAATGCACCGATCTTCCAAAATGGCAGCCTCAACTTGACGGACAGATGCCTCATCAATGATAGAGGGCAGGGACCAGGTCTGGAAGCTGTTTCCACAGACTTCCGGCCATGTTTGAATTCACGATGCCAGCGTTTTACAAGGTCATATGATGGGATATTATCACCATAAGTTTCTTTCATTGCATCAAAAGTCTTCTGTGGTGTGCGTCCTTTCAAATACAAAAACTGGATCACTGCTCGACATTCAACAGGCTTCATTTCACACCTGACTCAGTTCAAACACCTGTAAAACAGAAACCACAATTAGT
>NC_136495.1:90875614-90893114 GCF_053919585.1 Euprymna scolopes | reverse complement strand
GAAAACAATGTTAGTTTCAAGAAATGAAATTAAAAAACGTTTGGATAGATTGTTGATCAATATGAAATAGGTTAGTATCATTCCCAAAATTATTCTGACCTTAAGTATAATGTGGTAAAATCAGAAGACACGTTTTCTTGATAAGGCTAGCCTAGAAAAATAAAGAAAATATAAATATGAAAATATTAAAAGAGAATAAACCAGTAAAACTTTTACTCAGTGCTTATAACTATTTTTTGGGATCATTATGAATAAGCACATGTCCAAGGCAGATGAACAAATGGGAAATATTGTTTTTATAACAGAGTTTTCGAAGACTAAAAAACAGTGGAACTGAAATAGAAATAGGAAATAGATATTTTCATCTAGAGAAGAAAATGAAAGCAGGTCAGTGAACAACCTACATTCTCATTGTTTTCAGAAACTAAATTACTTTTATGCAAAAGTTTTTAAAATAATTGAATGAAAATATGTTACAAAAGCAATAAATATATTACAATTGAGGGGAAAAAACAAAAACTGAATTTCTGAGATGAGGATAATTATTGGGCAGATAACAGTAGCACTAAGAAACACCTCGATCAGTGAGATTAAAAATGAACATTTAATGCATGTAATTGTCATCTTTTCAATAGATTGAACGAATCCATAAAATTGTGTTTTTTTTTTATTCTTTAATAAATAGAGAAATATGAAGATCTAAAAAGAGAGCTGACCTGTGAAGGTGACATTACAATCCTTCGAACTGTTGAGATTGGAGCAAGAGGTTTCACTGCAGGCTCTTTATATCAACTTTTAGGACAACTTGGAATTAAAGGTCGAAAAAGAATCGCAGGGAGTAAACGTCTCATAGAGGTAACTGAACAATGTGCAATGTGGCTCTGGGTAAAAAGGAATACCGCATGAGTGACAACAAGTGTCCATAGTGCATTAGATTTATTTATTCACTTATTTAATGATTTTCTTTTTTTTGTTGTTTAATTTATTTATACTTTTTTTATTTTTATTAAATTTGTTTATTATTTTTTTCTCTTTTCTGTTTTTCTATTGTTTTCGATATGAGCGCATTTTAACTTAACAAATATGTTAGATGCAGCCTTTGAAAATTTAAACGCCATGCGTGCAAAGCCATTGCTTGTTATAGGAAATGCTAAATCATTAAACACTTTTTTATTATATTGAGCAATTCATTCAAAGAAAATGAAATGCAAGACTACTAATGAGAAAAAGATCAGTGCCCCCCCCCCTGCAGTAACACTCATTCTTCCAGAAGGTCAGTTTGCATTTTTGTGGATTATATATATATATATATATATATATATATATATATATATATATATATATATATATATATATATACACACACACACACACACACATACATATACACTAACCGGATCCATTGCCCAGCGTTGCCTGGGGTAATCTAGGAAAATGTTAAATAAAAAGAAGTATTAAGTTTGAACGAATGTATGTATCCATTTTTTATGAAATGGTCAGTAGAGACCTCCATTGCTTGCCACGTTGATATCATAATTTAATGTTTAATAAATAGAAAAAATAGGAAACGTTTACTCAAAATACTATAGTCGAAACTAAACATTTCAATCAAGAATCAAATTTAAATCATTATATTAAAAATTAATTATATTAATTCATAGTAACTATGAAAAAAAATGTATCCTCAGCATATGTTAAAAATGTTGAAAGATTGTAATATATTTTTTCAGATTGCATAAAATGAAATATGGGTATTATCAGATACAAAGAAATATATTTCCTACTCATATATTTTTTCCAAAACTGCATTAAATATGACCATCAGTTGATCTTTGGTAGCCTTATAAACCTTGCAAAAAAAAAAAAAAAGCATTCACTACATAAGAACAATGTTTTAAGACATTGATAATGTAAACACAATTTTTTAGTGTCATATTTAAAAAGAAAATTATCAACAGTTTATTTTAGGCTTCTTTTGAATGGTACAAAAGTTATGATGATCATACTAACCTATATTAAATTACATTGTGTTATATATAGGCGTTTTCTATAATGCACTTTGAACTGAAATAATAATTTCTCACACCTTCATGTGTTATAGAAATGCTTAAAAGAGAAATGCGCTGAGTAAAGACGAAAATGCCAGCACTTGAATTTTCCGTGAAAATGCCCCCCCCCCTCCCACACGCACAAAGACCCCAAAATATTAACAAAGCAATATTGGAAGATTTTGTAACCACTGGTTGCTCATTTGTTATTTTTTTCCATGATGGAGAAATCATTCTAGACTGGTAATTGTACTGAAAATAAATTGTAATCAGGAACAGTTGAGTTCTTGTGGTACCCAAGAAATTGGACAAGGTAGGAAAATTGTGCGATTATAGAATAAATATCAATTGAAAATAGATTTTAGAATCGTCCTTACAGTGATATAGTTTTCAATAGGAGTTATTCTCCCTCCTCCCACAAAAGAAATGTTCTGTAGTTTTAAATCAAATAAAATCTAATTTTCTAAGTGTTCATTCTAAGAACATGATTATCTTTTACAATTATAATATTAACAAAGAGTGGTAAATTGAAATAAGATGAAACATTAAATCCATTATAATGCTTGTCATTGTCTTCATAAATAAGTTAGCCATTCACATATTCTGTCAATAGTTGAAAAAATCAATTATTTTGTAAGATATTTTGTGATGTATTCTGTGAATGTACTGAATAGTTATAAAAATAATGGAAATAGAACTTTTATATTATTAGTAGTAGCATTAACAATAATATTAATGAAAGTAGTAGTAGTACAAATTATAAAAATAAAAATCAAATGTATGTGGGTATGACTATGAAAAAAAAGACCCTGTGATTTCAGATTCTGTAGGAGGATTAAATTCAAGAGAAAATTATTTGCTACTTCCTATGTGAGGTTACTTTTTTGAGTTAGTCAGGGAGGATAAATTGTAACATTTATTAAACGGTGACAGAATGTGCGTATTCTTGCGTGAAAACATGCTGCAGTATTTGCTGGAAATGGTGAGTGTGAAAGATTTACATAGGGATTGTCTCAGTGTATTGCTATAGTGTTGACAGTTACGGAAGAAAAATTGTTTCCATTTTAATATATGATTATATATATATATTTCAATTAATTTAATTTTTTGTGGGGTATAAACTTTTCATATTGCAATTATGAAAGAGAGACTTGTTTTATTGATATTCATGATTAAAAGAAGTAAGGGTAAAAAAAAAGGGAAGTCAGCTGACTAGTTTCATCCTCACAGCTGAATTGATGGATTTTTATTTATAATAAAAGTATGAGGAACTCACAAAAGAAAAACTATACGTTTAAAACAAAATGGATCTTTAATACTCTACAGCCAATAGTAGAGCATTATAGTAACTACAATCCGAAAGATTTGTTTTATTTTGCAAATTTTATGCAAAATTCTAAGGTTGTTAATAAATTTATGGACTCATATGATATTAGTTGCTTGCATTTAGAGACAATTGATATATGTGCTGATTTTTTTTATATCGCAACCATTTATTGTCTTCTTTCATTCCTGAAAGCATATTTGTTGAGTTGATGAAATCTGCCACTGCATCTGTTAAATTTAATTTTAACAATGTAATGTATAAGCAAATAGATGGGCTACCTAGGACCAACAATAACAACTTTACTTTAGTTTTCCTTGATGTACTGGCAACAAAAACTTCATTAAGTTACTTTACATCAATATATCGTAAATCCACATTTACAAGATTGTATGCATGCTGCCCTACCATATGAAAGACTAATTTCGATTCTAACACATTATGTCATTATGATCTGTCCAAAAACAAAACTGGATGAAGAATTGAAAATGATCACTGATACCGTACCCAATAATAGGTAACTTTTTGATGTGATTAGGCCAGTCAGCGAAAGGAAATAAAATTAATTTTCCCAAGTTAATATGGTGGCTAAATGTCAAACTTATATTTGTTTAGTGTGATTAGGATCAATAAGTGAGAAATTCAGCAACCAAATCAACTGTAGAAAAATGCTATTTTGCTTCCCATGTATGTGTTCTCTACAAAACTGATAATGGCATCCTCTAGAAAAGAAGTTCTACCCTCCCCACCACCATAACAATAATGTAATTTACCAATTTCAATGTAGTTGTAGTGCTGACTACATGGTTCGTACAAATGGATTGTAGAGTTCAACAACACATACCTAGCAAAATCAGGAATGGACCTACCTACTACCAATAGACATTCTTAGTAACACTCCAGGTCTTCAATAGTTGATCATTTGTTTAAAAACCAGTCATGTGCTACAAACTTTAGCACTGACTCATTTACCATTTTCAATTGTGCTCATTCAAACTTTCATTCGAAGATCTTGGAGACCATTCACATTTATTTGAAAATATGTTCTCTTTGTAAACACTAAAGTCCTTGTCCACACCATTCTCTTTTATGGCAGTGAGAATTGGCCTATTTTAGCAAGTGATCAATGCAAACTGGCCTATGCCGAATTCTCTGTATCCACTAGCAACAGCTTATCTCCAACAGTACAGTTCAGGATCCACTCTCCAAAAATCTCTCGTCTTTGTTGGTTTGGTGACACTCTTTGATGACACCTGAATGACTTTGGTTGAAATCATAGATCGAACACTGCACCAGGCTAGAAGAAACATCGCGGTGGCCCACTAAAACCTGGCTTAGGATGCTAAACAGATTCTGGACCCTCACTTTTACGAGGTTAGGCTTGAACTTGATTAATTATATCATTGTATATAGATCACACATTATATTATTTTATATATATATATATATATAGTGTCACCCCACCCAGTTTTGCCTTGTTAATATACTATAACGTTTTTTATTTGGAACATCTATTTTCCCTTGTGGGTTTTTCATGCTTTTATCATAAATAAAAATCCTTTGATCCAGCTCTAGAAGAGTGAGAGCGAAACATGTCAGCTGGCCTCCTGTTTTTTTTTTTTGTATTTGTGCAGAATTTAAACCAAACATAACTAACCGTCTGCTCAGCTTTGCTCTGAAGATGACATCATGCGCTTGAATTTGACTGTAATCTGACATAAGACGCCCATCAGCCAATCAATGCGCAGCAAAGGAGCAGACGATCTGTGGGGAAAATATTGGAAGAAAAAAATCATTAAATTAAGGAAACAACACACTCTCAAATGGCCATTCCTAATAAGATGAGGAGCTTCTCGGCAGTTATATTTTCGACTTTATGTAGAGATAGAAATTTATTAATGATCCTTTTGTTTCCATCTTAAACCATATATCGGAAAGTTACCTATTGCCAAAGTTTCTTTCACATTCACTGTCTGTTCTCACCCCACTTTGACATTGTCAAGTAGAAAAGTCTACCTAATTCTAAAGGAAAATCTCGGCTGTCTTAATTTAATTTTAAAAAAATTAAAAAAAAAAAAGGGTTGCCCAGCCCCACAGGAAAAAAATTGTTCATGAAAAGAAAAGAAAAAAAAGTTTACTTTACATTAGTTACAAAAGTAAAGGAAAAATGCAAAAAAAAATAATAAAATAATGCATGAAAAACACATAAAAAAGTGTTTGTTTTTTTTAACTTTTGTTTAAAAAAAATGAAAAACACAAAAAATTGCTTATCTTATTAATTTTGTTTGACAAAAAAAAAAAGGGGGTTGAAAATAAAAAAACTTACTTGTTTGTTTTTTTTACTTAAAACAATTTGTTACAAGAATAAAACAGAAATTATTACAGTAATTCGTTGTTTCTTTTTATTTTCGTTATATTGTTTACTGGGCATTTTATTATATTTAAATGTTTTCTTTAGAATTTTCCTTGAATAGTATAGTTATGCTTTGATAATCGGCAACACTTGGCGAAAGCTAGCAGTTGATGTCATGTTCTGAGCAAAGCCAAGCAGCCAGTTAGTTATATCTGCTTCAAATTCTGCACAAGTACCTTTCTTTTTTTACCCCTACTTTATTCACGAATGTCAATAAAACAAGTCTTCCTTTAGTAATTGCAATATATATATATATATATATATATACACAGTTGAAGTATTTTTTGGAATGTCTATATTAGATGATATTGTTCAATCCATTTAAAATATTATAAGACAGTAGACACTTGCGATTTTGTTGCTTGCTAATTGTTAATTTTTCTATTATGAATGGTCTATTTTAATGAAAAATATTAGACCTTTTTTCAATCTGATATTTTATGCTATTTCTCCCTCAGAGCAATATCAGGTAGTCCTGCTAATACACACATGCATCTGATTGACTTGAAACAAAAATTAATATGAAATTGATTAATATATAAAAGACACAAAATGGCAGAAAATATTCTAATAACATTAATATCAAGCTTTTCAAAACTTTATTTAACACAAATGAACAGAAAGTGAAAAAGCATAGCAAACCATGCCCCAGCTGACAATACTTACGGTTAGTTTTTCATTCTAAATATCTAAAATATTAAGCCAAATAAACTGTTATCCATTTATGCCATTCTTAACAATTCAATATGTAATCTGCCAGTAATCTCAAATCTTTGAGGACTATTCAATCAGTAAAAATATATAACTTTCATAAGCTGAAAGCAATCTTCTGTAAATGTCTACTTACAACATATAATCATCTTTAATCATAACCCAAATCCAAGGTATCCGTATAAATATGCAAACCATTAGAAATAATAGTTTGATAATCACTGAAGGATGGAAGCCAAAGTATATCTTTTTAACGGTTTGAAATTATTATAAAATGTAGACTTTAATTTGAATGGGAACATTTAATGTAAATAAATCTATTTTAATTATACTACACTTTGATCTAAACATTTATGATATGCAGAACAGTAGATTCCATTTAATCCACCAATTTAGGATATTAATTCTTGAAGAACGAAATTATTCAAATAAAACAGCTCTAAAACAACCAAAGAAAACCGTTCAAATCATAAAGAACAATCTTCCTTTCAAATGTCTCTTAATAAATAATGGCTTGATAATCAGTGAGTGATAAATTCAAAGCACATCTGCATAATGTAGATATTTTATCAAGTCAGTATACCAGGAATGCTAGAGTTTAGTCTCTGGACATTACTCAATATTAATAAACATGATCCTATATCATTTGCTCAGGCAATCAAATATATTTTCTTACTTAAAATATTTACAAAGTTACTGACAGCAGGCCTCCTTCCAAATGAAAAGCAGCTGGTTGTCCTCAACATGGAAACCTGAAGAAAAAAGGATGATTGGTTCAAATGTCTGGGCCCCATCATCACCGTAACAGGCCAAGGGGAAGAAGGCACTCCTCAACTGCATCAGCAATGCTCACATCACCTGTCGACTTTGATCGCGGCTCTGGTCTCGAAAACAAATAAGTTTGAACACCAACATCCTTATCCACACCATTTTCTTTTATGGCAGCGAGAATTGGCCTATTTTAGCAAGTGACCAATGCAAACTGGCCGATGCCGAATCCTCTGTGTCCACTAGCAACAGCTTATCTTCAACAGTATAGTTCAAGATCCACTCTACAAAAATCTCTCATTAGATGCCTTCGATGACACCTGAATGACTTTGGTTGAAATCATAGACCGAACACTGCACGAGTCTAGAAGAAACATCACGGTGTCCGACTCAAAACCTGGTTTAGGATGCTAAACCGATTCTGGGCCCTCACTTTTACAGGGTTAGTTGCTGGAATCATAAATGGCTTTCACTCATAATGGAAGCAGCCTTGGATTGCCATGACTGATTAGCCAATGTTCGGGATGTGGTGAACTTGTAGGAAAGAGCCTGTCCATCCGACCCAGGGTGAATGCCGCAGCGATGACCAATTATTTTAATTTTACTCTTATGACTAAAATAGTATTAATTTTCCAAAATACTATTTTCTTTTCACAAAGGAAATGAAAACTATGAGAAAATTAGAAAACTAAAAAATGTTCCCAATTGAAAGCAAAAACAATTTTACAGCTATTTTCTTTTTCTTTCACATTTGATATTAATAGTTCAACCTTCCAAATATAAGGAACCAGAACTTTGAGAGAAAGCTGAAACTTCTTGGCTAATAGTTTTGTAACTAAACAAGAACTACAGCTGCATGCATTATAATTATTGTTGGCACTGTTATCACAAAAACTTGAAAGCAATCAACAGTGGAATTTGAAGAAAATCAATTCTCAAGAATGCCATAACTTGGACTACTGTACTCACCTTTGGGGTAACGTTTTGATTAATGGAAATTCTAACATTCTTCAGGTGCAACTTGGAAACCTATATAGAATTTTGAACTGAACTCTTTAAAAATAATGGTTTGATAATCCACAGGAGTAGATTGTTCTCCTTTTCTTGGCTAGGTGTTATGTTATTTTTAGTCATTTTGAACCTTCAATATGTAAAAGACTTTCATTTAGAACTAATTGTTAACCAACGGTATTAACGCTTACACAATGGATTAATGTATGTTTCTGAATTCAACAAAGATTCACAAATTTGAAAAGTTGCATCTGAAGAAGGTTGGCGTTACATCTTCTGCAACATGAACATACCAACCAACATGAGGATAATAGTTGGAATAATCTAAATAAACATTTCAAGTATGAAACAGCAAATAAAATAAAGAAAAAAAAAATTCAAGACTGTTTTATGCCCTGTGCATGAGACAAATGTTTTATTGATGTGAGCAAATTAAGAGTGAATTCTATATAAAAACAAGTAGTCAAGAAATATATAAACATAACTGAAAAAAATGACCAGAATAACTCTTTAATAATAGAAAATAGATTGTACATGAAAAAACATTTCCATGTATACTGGTAATGAAGAGCAATGTTGGCTTTTCAAGGTGATTTATTGTTGTGGGGTACAAATCACCCCTATTCGAGTACTAAGTGGAATCAACCAGTCCTATGAATAACACTGGTTTCAGAGACTAAATGGAGACATTCATACCATGTTTAACCGCATGCTACGAATAGCAATACACATGAAAAAATTGAAATAGCTTAAAATATTGGTATACGTAGAAAGAGCTTGATGAGCTAAGAAAGAATCTTTTTAAATTTTAAAAATCTGATTAAAATTAAGGAAGTTATGACTATTTTTGTGCCGCACACGTTTGGATATTTTTCCTCTTTAAGACCATATGCGTTTCATCACATTTTTTACACTACTTTTTCAGTAAAAATGTCATATCTTTGTTAAAACACAAGACTAAGAAATGAAATTTACCATATAAGTGTATTTTTGTACAAGGAATCAGAATATGCAACTGAAAATCCCCCAAATTTCATGGTTTCCAAATAATCTGCAGTAAATGTGCATAAATATGCTGCAATTCCTTAAAAATGCCATGTATCCATAAACAGAAAAGAAGTTGGAGAACTCAAAGTTGAATTGTAATGTGCTTTATGTACAAAAAACTTAAATCTAAACATAGGACCATTTAAAAATGAATATATTGCAATATTTCTTTGGTATTATTGTAGATTAACACCTTCTGTTTAACCCCAACCGACCCCTTTCTGACCACCCCTCCAAAATGTGATTCTACCTTTTTAGGCAATTATGTATGAAATGCCAAGAAATACTTTAATGAAAGATAAACAAATTATTTTAGAATTTAATGTAAAATAATTCCCCATTACAGGTCATTCTAGCATTTTAGGGCAGTTAACTGTTTTTTTTTTATGGGAGATAAATCCTGTATGCTTTTTGTTTTATTTTTTTTAAGACGATTATGTGTGATTTTAAGAGGGTTTCTATGCAATGAGAATATGGAGAGGGTTGCCATTCGGACTTTGAATTAATTGTAGGGCTAAGGAAAATTGTGTGAACATACTGAAGACTTGACAGAAACAAAAACAATATTAGACGGGTTTGGGGGCGGTTAGTTCCACAAAAATTTAATGCAAAATAATTCACCATTTCCAAGCCATTTTAGCATTTTAGGACAGTTAATCAATTTATTTTTTATGTGCATTTTTCTATAATGAAGGATCTATATTTTGCTTGTTTGTTTTAGATGCTTGTATGTGGCTTACAGAGGTATTTTGTTGGGGGGGTTGCCACTCGAACTTAGTGTTATTGTTAAGGTTAAAGAGTGTTTTAGAAAGTTATATATATGTGTGTGTGTGTATTCCACAGGTAAATAAGTCAGCAAATGTTATATTTAGTTTTAATTTGATAAAAATCTGCGTTATAAAATTTCAAAGAAAATTCCATAAATTTGTTGATTTTTATTTTCGAGGTTGAAGGTGTTTATTCCATAGGCCGTTTATATACTACGCTGGAGCAGGTTGTAAAAATATCTTTCACTCAATAAGTAGAAAAAAAAAAATAACGGGGTTTGTATTTCTGTACACATAGATTCAAAAAAGTTATCAAAAAGCAAATACATAACAAATAAATGTTATCAAAGGCAAGATAAGTTACTTTTTTACCTAACTGGATATGTTTTTAGTGTTTTTATTTAATGTAACATGTTTATTCAGCTCGAAAAACATACAGTGCTTACTGATGTATTGGAAAGTTAAAAATGGCGTCCGACTATCTCTTTCACACGGTAAGTTTGGGAAAATGGGTTAAAAAAAAAAACTAGACAAAATACTGTTAAAAACCTGCCAAATATATATACGCCTATGTCACGGTAACATATATTGAGCGAGTTTCTAACAGTATTTTGTGTGGTTTTTTATTTATAACTCATATTCCCAAACTTACCGCCTCAAAGAGAGAGTCGGCCGCCATTTTAAATTTTTGAATACATCGGTAAACACTGTTTTTCGAGCTGAATAAACATGTTACATTAAATATAAATACTAAAAACATATCCAGTTAGGTAGAAAAGTAACTTATCTTGCCTTTGATAACATTTATTTGTTATGTATTTGTTTTTTGACAACTTTTTCAAATCTACGTGTATAGTAATACAAGCAAGATTTTCATACATCTTTTGATTTTGAAAAAACATTTGTGGCTGTTCGCAGTAAAACATTGTTTTAATTCGCTGTTCAAAACTAATGCAATGAATAAAAGTGCATGCAAGCTATATATCTACAAAAGTTTATTTTGTTTTTTTTAACCATGTTTTTAAATTTGATCAGAAATGTGAGAAATTATAATGGATTCATAATGCCGAATTGGTTGTTATTATACATTCTGAAAACCGAATAGTTCTAAACTAATGTTATTCTGATAACAAAATAGCTCTAATTAAACATATCAGAACATTTATATTCATATTTTCATGTTTTTCTTAATTCGTTCGTGAATAAAAATTAAAGAACGCGTGTTGTTTATACTGTGTTATGACTAATACTACAGCTGCTGCTACTAATACTAACTTTATTTAACAAAACTCGAGAAATAGAAACATTGTTTTTCGGGTAGGTCCTTTTAAATTATTATCAATTACCGCGGTTCTACTCAAACTAGAATAATACTTTTAATTGATAAAGATAGTAAAAAGAATGATTTACTTACTAGTGGGTGTCTGATGAAATTTTTTTCAAAATGTTCGATACCCGTCATATTAAAGTCTTATTTTTAACATGACAAAAAAAGAAATGGTCAAAAATATTTCAGACACTTGACAGTATTAAGATTAACACCTCTTCTGATTGGTTCCCAAATTTTATGACGAAATTCTTCATACAATCATGGTACGGGCCTTTAGAAAACAGGGAGGGTCATTACAAAACCTTACCGCAAACACCATTTTATGACGTTCACATTTTTATCACTTTATTTGCTTAAAACACTTAAAATATATAATGTACATTCATATTTATTAATTCATTTGAAAGTATATTCATTTCCGAACAAAACAGTAGTAATTTGAAGACTTGAAGTGCTTTGGTTTGAAAAATATGGCTATTTTAGTAGAACTACCTTGAAATCTGTGATTATCCAAAGCGTTTTTTTCGTCTGTGTGTATTACTACTACGAACACGTTTCTCTCATACCACTTTAGTGGCTCCTGTATTCTTTATGATAAATACATATTATATTTTATACACTTTACACAACTTGTCGTTTCTTTCATTTGTGAACCCTAGCACGGGTCTACAACAACTAGCTGACGAGGACGATTCAAGAACTTCCTGGATCAATCTACAACAACTGAATGACGAACATTCGGGCAACAAATTCACTCTAAAAAAAAAAAAAAACAGCCATTGGAAGACAGCATTTGACGACCAAAAGGATTCAAAAAAAAAAGAACACATGCAGATATTCAAAATAATTTTTTCCTACACTCAGGGAAAATTCGAAACTTCAAGAGTATTTATTTTTCAAAAGTTTGGTGAAGAACGGGAAAAACTACTTGTCAACGTTGGGAAAAAAACAACATTCAAGCGTAAAAATCCACAAATACAGGATAAAGAACACTTCGAAAAAAGGACAACAATTTTTGCAGAAAAAAGGATTTTACAAAGATGTCGTCAAAAAGCCTTATCTTGCTGTTAAAAAAGCTACTAAAACGTAAACTACTGAAATAGAACTCATAAGATGAATTGCGTGGAGAATTTATTATTACTGAATTAACGAGACCAAGTTTTCAGTAAGTCCAAAAATAACTTTGTTGTTCTAAAAAGCATGTTTTCCTAATACATCTTATGGTTAAAAAGCATTAGCGTTGTAAAAAGGGAGAAAAAAAAAAACTCCTGCAAAAGTAAATGATATATTTTATTTTATTGGTTAGAGCGAGTATTTGCACAAATTAAAAAAGACATCAGATTTTAATCTGATTAAAATAAACTTTTCATTGGTTGACAGGACTGCTCGTCGAAGAAGAAGAAAAAAAAACGATTTCGCTAAGCACAACAAATAAAGTGTTAACAAGAAAAAGACCTTCTTTTTCGCACAGAAATCAAAAAGAATAGCCAATATTAAATAAATGCTATAAACTCTCTTTCACAGATAAGTAACCTTTTCTTTTTAAAGAAAAAAGAGGGAAAAAATGTGTAGGATCAACAAGGAATTGAACCCAGTACCTACACGTTACAAAAATTGAATAATGACAAACGAAATTTACTGCTTTCTGTATAAATGCAAACGCCAAATTATTTTCTCAGACAAATTGTCACACGAGGAAATAAATACATGAAAGAAATATTCGTTAAATAACCAGGTACGAATTTTGTAAAGTTTTTTTTTCTATAGAGTTGGTACTATAGGAAAAGTAAATCGATGAATTGGGTTGTTTCTAAAAAAACTTGTTTTGTCATATTAAGTAATTTCACCATCAAAAAAAAAAAAAAATGGATGATTTTGCTAAACAAATTTTGGAAATGGTGAAATTCCAACAAAGTCAACAATTAGAACTTGAAAAAAGGTTCAGAGAAGAGCATCATGAAGACCTATGTTTACTGAAAGAGTATGGACACTGATATAGAAGGCACGGTAAAGTCATGTAAGGAATGTGCATTGGCTGCAAAAGCGCCCCCAATGCAATTTAGCCCGTGGCCTAAAGCGGACCACTCATGGCAAAGAATACATGTAGATTACGCAGGCCCACTGGATGGAAACTATTATTTAATAGTGGTAGACAGTTTTTCAAAATGGCCTGAGGTATTTTGATGTAAAAATCCAACAACGAATTTTACAATCAGTGCTCTTCACAAATTGTTCGCTAGGTTTAGTGTGGTTGATTGTCAGACAATGGCACACAATTCACTTCAGCAGATTTTAAAAGCTTCTGTGAGGATTTCCAGGTTAACCACATAACGACGCCAATTCCATGAACAACGCGGATTCCATGAACAAAGCTTCTTTCTTAGAACTGCATGCCTGTGGAACTCTGTTCCGTCTGCCTGCTTCCCTCCCGACTACAACTTGGATGTCTTCAAGTCCAATGTTAACAAATTCCTAATGAACCGCCTCCTTAAGTAAACACTTCAGCAAATCTCCACACTAACGTAATGTACTTGCAATAACCCTTATCCCTGAGTGGCTTCCGGGCCTTGATAAGTGGTGATCACTGTGTAAAAAAAAAAAAAAAAAAAAAAAAAAAA
This sequence comes from Euprymna scolopes, assembly GCF_053919585.1. Taxonomy (NCBI): domain Eukaryota; kingdom Metazoa; phylum Mollusca; class Cephalopoda; order Sepiida; family Sepiolidae; genus Euprymna; species Euprymna scolopes. The sequence continues at coordinate 90,879,077 of NC_136495.1, read as the reverse complement.
AGACTATCATACGCGATTGAACGGTCAGGCAGAGAGATTTGTAGACACGTTGAAAAGAGCTCTGAAGAAGGCTAAAGGAATGCCCTCAGAAAAGGCGCTACAACAGTTTTTACAAGTTTACGGAATTACGCCAAATGACAGCTCTCCATTGAAGATGTTGCCGGCAGAGTTAATGTTCGCGAGGAAAATGAGGCCAGTCTTCAAGAAACTTTTACCAAAACAGGTGAAACCGCCAAATACTATAGTTCCTAAAAAGAATAATTTACCTGGTGAAAAGGTATTTTTCCAGGTACACAAAAATAATAGCATGATGTGGGAACTAGGAAAGGTCCAGAAAAGGATCGGGCAGATGGTCTACATTATCGAAGGTCCAAGATTTATGCACAAGAAACATTTAAACCAAATTCGGAAACGTATAACTGATGACGAAAGACAACCGCCTGCTGAACAAGAAGAAATAATGGACCAGATAAATGACACGTTCAACTTCGTAACACAACAAGCAGCCGGACAATGTCGATCCTCCAAGAAAAGGAAAATGACCGACCCAATAGAGATCAACCCCAGGAAAAATCCAAGAGGAATGAAAAGCTCGGGAAGGGGGTGTTGTGGGGTACAAATCACCCCTATTTTAAAACTAAGTGGAATCAACCAGTCCTCTCATACCACTTTAGTGGTTCCTATATTCTTTATGAGAAATACATATATTTTATACACTTTACACTACTTTTGGTTTCTGTCATTTGCAATCCCTAGCATGGGTCTACAACATTATCTAAAAGGAAAATTCGGGCAAGGTAAACCTCTTTTGCTATTAAGTTTAAAGGTGAAATTGTAAAATTAAAAAATGACAGGGGGGGGGGTACCCAGCGTTGCCCGGGTGTTTGGAGGTGTGTGTGTGGTTTTAGGTAAATCAAAACACCCGGGTACTTGTGTTGGGGGGGGGGTTAAAATAAAATAAAAAAATTTTGGTAGGTAAGTATGAAGAATCGAACCCGAACCCGAACCCGAACCCTTGAGTCGAAGTTGGAAATTAAAGTGTGAAAAAAAAGTGCAACGTTAACCACTGGGCCACCACGAAATAGTAACAGAAACATATTTGAATTTATTATAGTATTAAAACTTGGCAGGTGCCCGTACTTAATGAGGTCAGCTTTGACTGCGGGGCAGTATTTTATTTACTGCAGGGCAGGATTTTTTTTGATTTTTTTTGTTTCCCCAAGATGTTGTGGGGAAAACCAGCTCCTCATAAAAAGGGTATTGTCCAAATTGAATAGCAATTGTCTGATATAAGGAGAAACTCCACATTGATCAAAGCTGATTGCTTTCGAACGTTTCCGGCGATCGCGACCGGAAAAATGCCGCCAGAACTAGTTTCGCTTTTATTATACGAAAAACTTAATGCACATGTGGTGATTGAAAAATGTTGAATATTTATCTTTGCAAAGTCGAGAAAATTAAATAGACAGGCGACCCCCGTTGTTAACTCGTAGATATTATAATTTAGATGTGATATAAAATGTTTTAAGACGAAGTGAGTCGACCGATCGCTTCTCAGAAAAAAGCCTTCCTTGGACATACACAAAAAGCGAACATACACACATTTTCGCTTTTATATATATAGATAACATGAGAAGATATAAATCAGATTTCTTTTCTAACTTTTTTCGCTGTGTATCAAAAAACAAAAATATAAAAATAAAAACCCGCTGGAAACGGATTTTCATTTGCAGGGAAAATATCTTCAGTGCCTTTACAATCTTTTATGAAAAATATATAAATCTGAAGTACTGAGAAATAAATAACTGCCATTTAAAAAAATATTCATCAACACAAATTTAACGAATACAAAAGATATTCAGATTTAAATTAAATGTTAATGAAATCACCAAAAAGAATTACACCAACAACATATTCTCAACATTTGGCTTACAATACAAATGGAAAATGTTTTTACAAAATATTTTTCTATAATCAAATTGTCTGCCTCTTTCTTATATATACTAGTGCTATTCATATGGTGTCGTTTGTAGAGATATATTGCCGATCAGGTTTCTTAGGTATATTATATTTCAAATATAATCATGTTTACAATTTTTATCTTGAAAGAAAAGTTGACCATAATTGAATGAATATTACAGTAATTTTCCCTAAAACCTTCTCTTAGGTGACACCAAAGGAGAATTGATGAAGTAACAGTTATAGCTGATCATAACATTTCAATGCGTAAGATGCTGACATTATTCATTAATTACTTAAAACTCAAAACAAAATGGTTCGATAATTCAATCAACAGCGTGTGAACCAGCAACCTGCCTGTAAACAGATATATTAACACTGATACAGATTGAAATGAAGCTCTGAATTATCCTAATAGGTCCCTGAAGAGTTGAGAGGCACCTCACCTGTTGAACATAAATCATAACTTTATTGATTAGAGTGTCTCTATTGCAAACAGTGCTGTTGCTTTTGTTAGACATAAGCTAAATAAATATGACGGACATATCAATTAAATGTAAAGTGCAACACACAATGTGTGGCTGCATTAAGTGCACTAGTTGTATGATTGGCTTTGTTTGCAATCAATCCCTCTTAAGATTGAAAGACAACTTATAAATATACTAGAATTTCCCCCATCTTAGGATTGTTTTGTACTGCTGGTAAAAACTAAAATCAAGATATCTTATTTTTATAACTCTTATTCCAGTTTTGATTGAAATCAGTCACAAAACATGTTGATATTTTTTATTTTAATTAAAAATATTATAAATTTATGTATAATTACAATAACTAGCAGAACCTGTGGAAATACCATGGTAGTTGAAAATTAAAGAAAAACACACATCAGTAAGATACTCCTTATCACATAATCAAACAATTACAATATACCATTAAAGAATTAACTAAATCATGAAGCTCTGGATATTTAGGTCCAGGTATCTCTGTTGACACAATTGCATCAATTTGTTGAACAGTTCTGAGCTTATCCTGATCTACAAGCATTATGATTATGTGGCAGTGTGATAGACCTCATTTTTTAAATTCAATAACAATTCTCAGTATATGTCTGTCTTTAATCTAAATAGATTAAAGACAGACATATACTGGTCCCCCCCCCCCAAAAAAAAGAATTTAATTAAACATGAATTGTAGGATGTATATTATACTTAATTATTTCCTGATGTAGAAAAAAACATTTTTTTCATAAATTAAAACCATACTATACTTAATAATAAATAAAGGCTTAGATATCTATGAAAAATAAATATTTGTTTAATTAATGAAACAAAATTCAATGAAAATATCTAAATTGAGAAGAAATATTTCTCTAAATCTTAATTCATGAAACAAAGTGTTTTAGTTCATATTAAAAACTAAAGTTGCTAAGAGGGTTCATAATGTGCAAGTTAAAAAAAAAAAGAATTTGAAATTCAATATTTTTATAATTTAGCTCTGTAAAAAA